>NW_019101632.1:61370-197837 GCF_001856785.1 Myzus persicae
GGGGGGGGGGGGGGTTGTATGGTTATTTTATCTTAAAAATTAAACACATATTTTTAATTGTATTGCAAAACATATTTATGTCTTTAGAATATTATTCATCTTGTCTCATCTATCAATTGCACAAACAAAAATAAACATAACTTAATACATAGGTATTAACAAGCATTAGGTAATTTATTGTTCACTCATCAATGTCATCTAAATATTTTAGTAATTTCAATTGACCATTGTATTAAACGATTGTTAAACATATCGATATCTGTATATTTTCTTAAATTAAGTAGTCATCGAATCTTCAACGGCACGTATGGCTATCACAATATAATCGACTGGGAAACATGCCATTTGAGCAGAGGTTGTCATTTTGAGTATACGTGATGGTTTAACGTAATGATAAGTGATAACTTATAAAACTCTTTGCTATTTAATATTTGATATAAAAAAAAATTAGCAAAAACAAACACAGGCCCGGCGCATTTACGTGACTTACATTCGGATATTCGTACGCCATTTGGCACCATTACGAGTGTGTGCCTAGTGCCAAATCAGGGGATTTCGAGATCTAAATACGCTTTCGGCTTTCATATATATTATTACATAATTATAATGATGATGTGATATGTAGGTAATAATAAATAAATGAATCACGTTGCCTGGTCTACGAATTATTGTAATTTCAAAAATATAGTAGACGATTAAAACAATATATTTATGTTTAATATTGATAAGTTCAATGGGTAAATAAAATGTTCAATGTGGTAATTCCCGCGGAAAAAAAAACATCCCGTTTAACCGCAGATGACTCATCCGCTATCGACCAGGCGAAAACGCCTTAGCTGTGTGACTCATCTGACGGCCCTAAGGACGAAAGTGATTTCGATCCGACAACCCCAGATTCCGGGATATCTCGAAGGTCAGTAGCATCGACCAAATACGTAACACAGCATTTATGGGTATAATATATAAAAGTAGATTTTACTAGTATTAATTTTTTTATTTTTACGAGTAACGTTATACTGCCTATTTATTATTGGAATTGAATTTACTTTTTTGTTCAGACCAAGTCGATTATTAAATAGGTTATATTTATTGGCGATCGATGAATATTATAACATGAAGACAAATTTTTCGACGAATGAAGTTAGGAACTTCTCTATACTGGACATCTGAACGCCTCGACTTTTTAATCAAAATGTTTATTATTATTATTGGTATACAAAGAACGGATAACATGATTGTTGCACACGGTATTTGGTATTTTGTTTATTAATTTCTCGAAAACAAAATGATAACGATATGAAACATTTATAAATATTTTTTATAAGGTTATTTGTTTGACATATTTACTCATTGGATGGTCTCAACTTTATCAATATATTTCATTGTTGCTAAAGATTCTTATCAGATTTCAAGTATGAGCGTGTCAAAAACAACAGTTATGTTTCTAAAACAAAAGAAAAAAATGCAATCAATGAACAATAGTGAAATTAAGTTATGACCTATGGGGTACTACAACGCACAGACCTCAATAACTACCGAAATTGATATAGTTTCATTGCCGAAGGGCTCCTAAAAATTAAAATAATATATTTAATATATTTAAATTAAATTATGATAAAAATATAATAGGTATGTAATACACTATATGAATAATTATAGGTTAATATACATTATATGTATAATTAAATGTACCTATATTATACATATATACACAATAATATACTTGTAAGTAGTTAAAGTTGGAGGTCAGAATTTTCTAAGAACTATAAAATTCTCATTTAGATTCTGAACTCATATAATACATATAAATATATTGTATTTGTAACAACTATTTTTTTTCTCCATAGAAGATGTTTCTTGTAACAAAAAAATGTTATAGATATTGTTTCAAGTCCCTTATATTTTAATAATATATTTTTCTGAATTACAACATAATAACAACAATTGTTTGAGAACAAATCGTAATTATATGTTTGAATATTAGGTCAAAATGTGAACTTCAGACTTATGAGAAACCCTGTACCTATGTAATTTTCAAGTTTTTTGCATGTATTACATAATTCTTATAGAAAAACAATTTTTGAAATTTTAAAATGTCTATAAAAAGCACAGAAAGAGCCAACATGTTGCCGTGTCTAGAGAATACTAATAAAAATATTTCATGACAATCTCAAATACCGTTCATTCATTTTTGAATCATAACAAAATAACTAACTCAATTTTCTTATAAATATTTCAGTTTTATAGTTACGTGTTTTAACTCTACACTTTTTACATCACTCTGCTCTGAATCTAGAATAAAAATCGAATGCGTGTACTTCTGATTACCATTCACTCGAATGGAATACCCGAACATATATTGAACCACGAATCACCTAGAAGTGAAACGGTGCTTCGACGATCCTGATTGTTGGTAACGATGTATTGTCGGGTCGCAACCTCATAAAATATTTTCTGTTCTATTATATTATTATGCACTTACAGCGTTGGACGGCTCTATTTTAATATCAAGCAGGCCGGTATCAATTAATGGGGACAAAATAATATAGTACCCACGGGCTTCGAGACGTCCAGATCATATCGCGGTACACCATATGCTGGCGGTTCCTCTTTATGAACCACGTGACGCTGTTCAAGAGCAGAATATTAGAATAAGTACAAGTACCCATAACCGTTGAATATGTAAAATATATAGTATATCTTAGGCCATAGCTGTTCCGGAAACTACACACCGAACTTAACATTGTTTGCGGGTCAACACACCCGTGTGATCGAACTCGTACAAGTCGTAAACAAGTTGGACTTAAAAAAAAATGACCGTTTTAACTCTTGACATTTATGGTTTCGTCTGTTCGTATATAAAAAGAATAACATACCTACCGTCTACCCATCGCATTTTTGTAATAATATAACACTGTTGTTGTTATTATTATTATTATCCTTATTATTCATTGTATTTTCGAAACGTAGACCACTAAATTCTAATTCTAATAATAATAATAATAATAATACCATAGGTGCCTTAGTCAATACACGATTATTCGTGATCGAGGTCTGAATTCTCTGAGCATAAACCATAAATGTAAATATCGGTTACAAATTACAATAGATAAGTAATTTAGTTTTTTTTTAAACAGTTTGCAGATATGCATCATAGAAATAAGAAACCATAATCCACCAGTTCGTACACCAATAGGTGCTATGTAGGAACAATATAAGTATATTGTTAGGTGCCTATCGTCATATTTAAAACTAGAAAATTAACTTAACATACTTATAATTGAACAATCAAAAAATATTTTTTGCCACATTGCTAGCAGTAACGCAATCGTTTTTAGTTATTTTTCAAATATTTTTGTTTCGTTTTATAACAAGTGTTAGTCATCGAATACAATTTGTCATTTGTCATATTTATATACCTAACGATAAAATTGGTTGATAAGATGATTATTGAAATTTGCTATAAGTGGATCAATTTAAGCTTTATTTATAATGTAATTAATTATTAGTAATAAGTTATTAGTTGGTGTTTCGTAACAATTTACAAGTACTTCCGGTACTTCCGTACAATAGGTATTATTCACTATTTAATAACGAAATCGTGTATAAGAGTTATCATTAACACTTAAAGCTTATCACTGTTGATATTTCCTTATTCAAACAATGAGATATATAATAATAAATTACCTACATACTACATAGTATATATCTACTTAAATACTAAAATACACCATTTTATAACACACGAATGCATAGAGTAAATGATTTAAAATTGAAATAACTTACGTTTATACCTTATTCTACCGATGTATTAACTTAGATAATTATTGCATATTGACTCACAACAAATCTATAAAATAATTAATTTAAAACAAAAATATAGCATTTTAAATTTTTCATATTTTAACAAGTTGTAAAGTTGTCAAGGTTTTATTTTGTCTACACTTTACTGTCCATCAAAACATAAAATTTACGTAATAAAATGAAGGTCAAATTTTTAATTATTATCAGTCATGAAAATTAAAAAATTATCAATATATACCTATCATACAATATACAATTCAGTTACAACGGTAAGTCATTTACTACGGGTTCTTCTAATACACCTATATAATATATAAATACATGTACCTATTTGAAAATTAAACTAATAGAGTTATCAAAATATTTTATAATAAGTCCAATCACATATTTCCTACTCTATTTATAACTCCTTAATAACTATTGTATTATTCCACGTAGAGGAATAGATAACATACTTAGTTTTCTTATATAACATATTACATAGTTATATAGCATTTAGTTAATTAATTGATTAAGCCCAGTACAATCGATGATATTATGATATGTTTTTATTATACATGATGCAGGTGTATAAAACATTTAGCTTGACAAGTAATATACCTTTTAAAATACAAGTTGAAATATGAACAATATCATAGTCCGTGGGCAACCACATAATATTATTATTTGTATTAGTATCACAACACCGATTACGACGATTTTAAATAAGAATAATAATTCTTGTTTGAGAAAAATGAGCGCAGTGAAAAAAAAATAGTCACGATTCCCGTGTTTACAATATATTATGATTTAAAGTTAGTACTCTGTTGTTTTAACTTGCATATTTTCAATGAGAGACGAATTATGACCGATGGATCCAAAGTGCTTTTAAATATGCACTGTCTCCCAAGCGGCTAAGCATGTGTTATTCTTTGTTCATTAAATATTTTTTGTTAAGTAGGTACCAGACGACACACTTGTGAATTGTTGACATTACCTACTTGTCCAGTCATTCATCCGTCTCTTCGATTTTACGAAGTGAAATTATAGTTTGTTCACGAGCATGTGCGATATGGGTGGGAGACTATTTAGATTTGGAGGATAAACCACCCGAAATCGGTGCGGTGTTTCGTATAATAAAGGGCTCTGTGCTATCCAACATTCACTAAGTCATTTATTTCTAATATAATACAAATATCAAAGCATTAGTTATGGGGTGTGTAAGATTATTATGCTGAAAGATAAGTGTAATGTGTAGGGAATGTTGTGTAACAAAAATAAAATGTACAGGTGAATAGGTAGTTTCCTGGTAAAAAAAACTGGTTTTTACCTTATCTATGGAAAAATTCGTGCCTAGTGATTTTACGACTCGAAGTAAACAATACAACCGCGATGTCCGCAGACTGCAGAGCATTTGGCAGGCTTTACACTGTTTATATGGTATTGTTCGCATCTTGCGCAAGTGAGACGTTGATATTTCACAAACGCCTCACGAAAAAACCCAATTAAAAACCAACATGTTATTTTACATGGCCATCGTTTTTCGGTGGCACTGAAAAAAGAATTACAACCACATAGTGTTCAAGCGTTTAACTGATACGCGATTATTTGGCAAAAAAAAGTCGTACGTTTCGAATCCCGACCTCGTATGTTACATTCGGGTACAAATTACTGGATGCTATTCTAAATTTCTAATACATAATATTAATGTTGGTTGTGATAGGTATGCGCTAAGTGATGTTATTCCTGTGAGCTCGTTGTTCGTCACTACGACACGACTATTTCACGACCACTACTAACCACCTACTATTTATTAACTAATATTCGTCCGCATACCTTTGTTGTAGCTCGTCGCGATGGTACTAATCGTGTCCCCGGGTCATGTGTCGATGGTATCACAGCCCATGGTGCGAGTAGTTCTTTCACGGTCACAAGCGGCGCGGTTTTTGATTTCACTCGAACAATTTATATATTTTTTATCGGTGGAACCGAACGATCATAGACCAAAATCGGGTGTTTGCGTTTTGGGCACGACGTCTCGATCCAACGCGGAAACCGGATGGGAACGGACGCACACGCGCAACGGACCTACCAACTGTGTTTGCCGGACGGGCGCGACGCTGAATACGTTGCGCTGAAGCAGAAGCACTACACTGTCGACGTCGCGCGGGCACATGCGAATCCCGCGCGTTCACCACAAGCAACGGTTTCCCCCCACCCCCCGTAATCGACCATTGGTGGGAACGTACGGTCCGCGCCGAACGCAATCGTCGTCGATGGTATGTAATAACATTATTAATAAGTAATAACTATTAGTTACGGTCAGACATGGATTGATGAAGGGGAAGGGGGGAGGGGGAGGAGATAGGGGGCCACGTCCCCGGGGACCATATTATAGTGTCGTCAGCTCAATACGTCATTTCAATCAATGGTGGTGGTCGTTTGTACTTTTTTTAGTGTAAAAACAATTATATTTTTTAAGATAAACTAAGGACAAACAAATTTCAATAGGTATGAAAATACTAAATAGTAAATATTTATATTTTATATGTACCGGTAACACTATACCTCCTACCGTATCGTTATCAGAGACACTGTTTTCGAATTTGTGTGTTTTTAGAATTTTCATACTATTTTTCTCCAGAATATGACCACGAGTTTCGACGATAACGACATAAATAATAATTTTTTTTGAATAAAAAAAGTATATAAACCTATAAAATATACCCGACCTATAATAATGTCTGATAAAAAAAAGAGCCTCGATAAAGTCGGAGGAGATAAAATAGAAGGAAAACGTAAACAATTTTGTTTAAAATTCTCCATAAATGATGGGGTTTTAAATGTTCTTGTGTTATTATATTTAATATCTTACATAAGTATTAGAGTAGGGAATAAAAAAAGTGATCAACTATTGCATTATCTTTAAAAAAAATAAAGTACCTATTGACTGTAACAAACTATATAAAATGTATTAGTATTCCACTTAAAATTGAATGCGAGTAACAGTGAATATAGGTAAACTCTGTGGATTAATTCGGAGTGATGTCAAAAAAGAACGTTGCTTAGAAATTTAATTTTAAAATAAGCCAATATTTCAATTAAGTTACAAAAATCAAGGGTTTTACACTTAAGTTGTGGAATTTGTACAACTAAATTTGTTTTTCATTCGGACCATTCTCAATTCAACGAAATATTTGTACTTTTCGAAACCAGAAAATGTGTAAATTGTATTTTTAATAGATAATAGATATTAATACCTGACATTGGCCAAACACTTAAGTATAAAATAGACAAGTACCTATTTAATAATTTAATAACTAAACAATTTAACTTTTTTTTTCTTAAAACGAATAATAATATTTAAATGCACATAATGTTAAAAACTTATATATAATATATTAACTTAATTAAATAATGTCTCGGCAACAGATAAAACGTGGCCAATGTCGATATACGCCTGTATATATGCTACAGCAGATACACTTCTAGCTATCAACTGATATCAAAAAGGACCATGTATACATGCATTGATTTGATCATACTGCATCAGAGACATTAGGCGTTGTGACACAAGTAACATTATCAAAATATTATATCAATGACCTTGTTCAAATAGTCTCAAATTCACCCAAATGTGACATTGGTCCTTCTTGGACCAAACAAATTATAAAGATACCTACACGTCACTTATCGAGCTCAATATTATTGTACGGATTGTATTTTATTTTCAACTGATGCTGGTCTTGCACTACCAATTATCTGCCCCTGAACCCCCAAAGGTCTGAATCCGGGATTCGTTACAGCCCATACCAATAATTATTATCTATAGGTATTAACTTATTAATTATTACTTATTACTTATATAAAGTATATTATACACGTAAAACATAATACAACAAATAATAATTATGGGTAAACATCAAAATACCTACCGAACGATGATGATAATATTATATACACAGTAATAATAACCTATGGTCGGGCGAGATAACTTTTCAGTCGGCGTGTCCAAATGTATAGACGAAGGTAAAAAATTACACGATTCCGCTCCGTGCAGTGGAGTAACATGCAGAAATACCTACTGCGCAGTACTTACAGCTCTCTCCTACCAATACGACCTATTACCTGTGCACTGTGCATACCGTGGACCCGCGACATTGGCGTAAAATTGTCTGCGACTATGCACAAGTCTAATATTTTCGGCGCTGTGGCGACAGTGTACTCTGACGACTGACACACACACATTAGGTACCTATAGAGAGGGAGAGATGCTTACTATAGTGTTGACACGACAGTCATCGAACCTATATTGCCTATATATTATGGTTCGAGTTTCGGTGCGGTCTGTCGGTTTACTTTATAATAGTATTTAATAGTGTGTAATATGATATCGTAGCCAGTAGGTACCTACTTGCGGGCCACACGACACATACTTCGTTGGTCGATCAAAAATACAACAGGAACTATCTATAAGCAATTTTGTATTCATCAATCACTTAACTTATAATGATTTATAGCTATAATATTTTTATTATCTGTTCTGCATGATATGTGATATATTAATACTACTCATGTCAGTATAACATGTAATTAAAAATAGTATTTTATTATTTTAACTACCTACCTACGTACCTATCTTGGATACACACTGATTCTATGTAGATACCTACGCGCATTTCTTAGAATAAAATGTCGTGTTAAATATACATTGTTACATATTTTTGAACCTAAGAATGTATATGTAAGAATGTTCAAAAACAGACACATAAAGTCATGGTCGAATTACTGTCGGATTATCAAATGGTATTTAACTTTATTTTGTGGCGCAGGTACATAATATTATTTATTATTATATTTAAATGTTTAAATACTTGTAAAATATGTATAATATATATTTAATATTTGAATATAATGAAATCACTTTTGTATATTTTATGATTATTTCATATTTATGACATACCGTAGGGCAAATGATTATATAGGTATGTACAATATATATTAATAACATAATGTGATAAGATTTTAACTTTAATTTGTTTATAAAATATGAATAATATTAGGATGTATATAAGACCCATTTTTACATTAATGGATTGGTAATATTTCTATATTAAATAAGAAGGAATATTTAGTACAAAATTTACCTTGGACATTTTGATAGTTTGACTGAAACTAAATATATGTAGGTGCAACACAATACAAATTACAAATACGAACGTACTTGTGGGAGTATGGGCTATGTTAAATATATAATTTAAATAAAATAATTTCCTTAAACTATGAAATACTTACTTTTTATTAAAACTCTAATTGTTTTTATACAGTTTTTGTACGCACAAAAATAATAAAATATCAATGCGCATTGGAATTTCAAAAGTTATTATTTATTATTATGATGTATTAATGTAGGTAGATAATGTATTATTTACCACACTACCTGTTGCTATTGTGTATTGTAGTGCTGCCATGTCTAACATATATATATTTAATATTTATGTATATTATAATTCTCTCTTACTAAAAAAAATTCATAGTAACATTAATCACGAGTACAAAGAATATTTTAATTATTATTGATTTGTTATTTCTGAAGGTGCTTTCAAAATGTCCATCTATTTATCGTTGTATTATTCTATAGACCACAGTCTACATTAGTACATAGTAGCTGGTACCTGCAGCAAAATATTCGAGACATTTTACAGTGTACCTATAAACAATTACGACTTTAATTATTAGACGTTTTAATGAAACACAAAAACAATTACATTTTAATTTATTGATAAGTTGGTTATAGTAAGTTAGTCCCAAATATGTTATTGTTAAAATTAACTTATAACATGTTTTGGGATTAATTTAAAAGTTGAAACATAAAAATCTATTTTCCTCAATACATAGGTAAAATAAAAAATAATATTATAATATAATATTATTACTTTTAGCCTAAGTTGATAATTATCAAATAATCATATCGGATGATTGCATTTCCTCGATATTATAATAATAATTATTTTTCTTTTGTTTATTAAAACATTTGTGTACCCCCCAAACTCTAAAGTCTGTGGTACATAATCTTATTATTTTGGCGTCAGCATTTATCGTATTCTCACGAGCCTACGTGACGGTGGAGCTCGCCCAGTTATTTTCGCTTGTTTGACATTTAATATTCTGAAGATGCAGTGAATGAGCAAGTCAGTGATGCAGATTGCAAACTGCAAACGCTGACTTATGTTCAGAACCACTGCCTTCTGACTTATATGAGTATTTAGTTAAACATTTAAATAAATCAGTGTTAAAATCGTCTTTAATACGGTAAGATATGTTTTAGTTAAATTTTAAGTTCCTTAACACTCAAATAGTTTGGCCCACAATGTTATGCCAGCATATAAGCTTCAAATTAAATTTATAACGTTTACGTATAAACATATAATAGTTGTGAAGATGTAACTATAAATGCAGTAATCATTGACGGAATCAAACCTTTTTTTAAAATATTTAAAAAAAATTATGTCTAGATTTCAAAAGAAAACTATACTCCTACAAATAAAATATACATATCGATTCCACTTAGTATGTGTACATCAATATAAATTATTATTTTAAAAAGTAATAGTGATCAATTTGATCATATGATAATGTGAATAATGCAAATAGGTAGAAGAGTGTTACAGTGGATAATATACGGTGACAAATATGTAAAAAATGAAGATTATAGGTATTATATATAATATTACCTATTATATTTTTAAAATTGTCTCGAAAGGAAGGACAAAGAGAACTGTGAAATAAATATTATGATTGATTTAAAAAGAAAAAAACGATAAAACAAACAACTCAGTCTACAGCGATAAGAGTTAATCATTAGATAGTGGGCCGGTTTAATATTACGCCGCAGCAGGTTGCACCCATATAATATAATAATATCATAAACTCTATACACACACTCCCCTGCAGTAATACAAACTACAAATACAAGCACACTAGGTACGATTGTGTAATGTTCCTTTATATTATATAAACGAAGACACGTGGTATACACAGAAATCATAATAATATAACATATGAAAATATTAATTTATTCTAGACAGACTAATTATTTAAATATTGTCCAATCGACAGATATACCCTGTATACTATATTAGAACGAAGTATATCGATTACGAAACTATTACGATTATAATTTGAGTGGTCGGCGGGCAGCCATCACAGCAGTAGGAAGTTATAATAATGTACAAGGGTGAGGCCTAGAACCGTCGAGGAAGAAATTACTCTAGAAAGACGTGATATTATAAATTTATAAATGAGCTAGAAAACGGTACGCTTTATTTCTATGGCAGTTTTGCCCTGTAAACATTGGTCACATGAATGATATGCATGACTGCTTTGCCTTCATAAATCATATTTTCTTATTTTTTGAAACTATTGAAATCATTAAAGAGCTGAAATACGGTGATGGATTTAACTAAGGATACTAATTCCTAACACGCTCCAGCATACACTAAATCAATAGATAATCATAACACTCCACAATTATTTGTTAAAATCCTAATATCCATACTACCTCGTCCTATAATTATAAATCAAATTGTCCAATATTTTTTATATTTACATTTCTTTAACAATAACATATTATTTTCAGTAATAGTCGACTGCGTATCAATAATCTCGAAGGTAAAAAGGTAAAATCTTTAGCGCACCACATCACATTTTATACGTTTCGCATCAATATAAAAGGCGTCAGACAGTATAATGTTATGAAAGGATGATACAGGGATAATAATAATACGAGTATATGTCAGGTTCAATAAAGTTAAAATTTAAAAAGGCTGCAGCTGAATTGCGTGCCAAAACAAATTTGGGCCAAATCGCATATGAGTTTTTAATTGGGTGTCGCCGAATTGCATGCCTAATATTATTATACATATACATATATAACGCAATTGTAAAATTCCTATTTCTGCATTTCCAAACTCCGGACTATCGGCTAACAACGTTTAACCATGGCGTGGTCAAAAATCATAATTAAGCATAATTATATCATGTATAAAATATAAAATATCAATAAACACTATTATAATATGTAAACATAATATAAAATATTTAAATAAATAATATTATACATATAACTATTTTAATAGATCATTTTTATTGGTACAATTTAAAATCGACTATTCTCCCCTAGCCAAATAAAAAAAATGAAACCATCGTAAATAAACTTAGAATAGACCATATCAGATCGTGCCAGATTCAACCGCGGTTACCTGAAGTCTCATGAGGAACGTATCATAATGTACACATCATGTGGTGTCAAACTTTCTGTCAAACATATTTTTAACGAATATGACACACACCGTAAAGCAAGGAACCGAAAAAAAATATCTGAGGAGTGCGGACATAATATTCGAAAGCCTAGGGCCAGAACTTCTGATACCTAACATATTATCCTTTTTCTGGCAAACCGGATTAGATAACCTTAATAAGATGTAAGGCTTAAAATTGTATATGAAATGCATACATCACCCACACTAATAATATAATATATTTTGTAAAAAACAATAATTAACTCTTAAGGGATATTATGCCAAGGGTCCATTTTCCTCATGAATAAAAAAAATACATTACATTTTCCGTAAAAATATATGTTTATTTTTTAACGAATTCAAGCCCTGTTAGATATTTTTTTATTTTCATATTTATACTTCACGTATGCTATGCAATTTTCTAGACATTTTTTTTTTAAATATATGAAAATATGTTCGTAGTTCGTACAATACAATTTCATCAAAAATCAATGTATATTCAAAAACCTTTGATATTCTATTCGTACATAGTTATCATCATATTAATAATTCCGGACGCACGAAAAATTAAACTCGAGTGCAATTTGGTTGTTATGATTTTTAATTGTTATCTACTGGCGACTACTGCATGCAATGCGGATGCATCGACACATAATTATATTGAAAACAATGACCAATTTACCAACGAATCTAGTAAAACTAAGATGATTACACTCTTCAACGGTTTTTATAACAATAGTGGTGCGAAAACGGCCAATAAAAAAAATTATTCATAACAATACGTAACAATAATGATTAATGATGCATTATTATTATCACGTCCGACTCTCAATTTTTTTTTACCCACAACCAGATTTAACGATATTTTATTTGTTATACAAAACTTGTTTATCCAATAACTATCGGCGAAACGTGTACATGAAATAGTGCGATACCGGCATACTGCTATGTGTCATTATAATATTATAGCCACTACCAAACTGAAAGTGAAATACGCCGAAAATATCCCAAACCGAGGAGTGAATCTAACACAATATAACAGTGCAACACAGATTGTTGAGACTGTCGATAAAATACTATTAAAACTTAACGATTTGAATTACTATTATTTGGTTTGTTCACTAAGATTTCCTTCGAAAACGATACTACAGGAAATTATTGTCCATACACGAATGATTACCGTTTACCAGTGCCTCGAGCCTGACTTTTAAGCGGTCGGCAACTATATAGACAGGTATGTGCACGAGTGGAGTTCGCTCGTCGCGCCTGTCCGAGGCAAATATCATAATTTTTTAACATCAATACATCATTAATTGTTGAACCAATCGGTAATATTAAAAACAATATAATAATATTACATATTTTGTTTTTCAATCTCGAGTACTACGAAACTTCACAACTTGACACAACCATGAACTTAGTTTCGAACAATTTTGAGGGATATCATACTTATATTATAATTATTATACAATTGTACTTTGTTTTCATTGTAGCATCTATTATATAATATAGTCGGGTATATAAGTTATAATTTTTTTTTTTTTTTTCAATGTATTAACTGCAGACAAATAAGTAATATACAAAAATCTAAGGTGACATTTTTGTTTTTATATTTTACGTAGCTTTCCGAGGAAACAAAACACACACACGATAGTAGTTGGTAAACAAACTTTCAAAATATAAATGTAATCCACGTTGATTAACTTTCAGGAAAATATGTTACTGTTTACATTCACACATAACACGCTTAGTATTATATTAAATAGAGCTATGTAGCTTGTGGTTAACCTAAGAAACAATAATTATGTCTCTTGAATTAAATCGGTATAAGTACACAAAATGCAACCTATAATAATATTATGTATAAATAAGAACCACAGCATAATATCAACAAACCTTTCAAAAATAATAAAACACAATTGTTTTATGTAAATAATAGGAGAATGTACTTGATAAAATATGTATAATGTATTTGATGAATCGGAGATGTGGTATTTTGACTTTATCGTTTTACAAGACCATAGTCTGTTTATTCGACTTTAGTCAGACGTATTTAAATTTTAAAGACGGCTAATAGTTCAATACCAAGTAAACTATGTTTTAACCAAGGTGATTTAAATATTTATTTTTAAGACCTAAATCCTCTACGTTTCAGTAATGTGATATAAAAATCGTTGAAACCATGTTCTGTGGCTTGAAAAATGAAAATACTAAATAGTGACCGTAATATCCATTTTCATATTAATGTGTCCAATAAAATATATTTAATTCATAAGAATTCAGAAAATACTGACTCACTGTCAAGTCACCAAAATACCGCCCAGTTTACCCATCATTTCCAGAACACAACTGACCGCGTACTTCACTTTAAAATATTAAAACGACAACGATTTAAATACAATTCTTTCAAATATACTTGTTTTTAAGAGGTTTGATATCGTTTGTGAAGATTTGTAATGTTATAAGACTTATAAAGACTTCGAAACTGGCTATTTCTTAAGTGGCAAAAATCGAGAAAATTCTAGTTACGCTACAGCATACAAGGCTAACATACAACAGACCGCAAAGAAAAAATCAAAATCAAACCATTTCAAAGATTAAAATTGACTTAACAGAAAAAACGATCACAACTTAATAGGGGAGACAGATTTTGATTTTATTATTTTATTACAATTTCTGAAATTTGAATTTGTAAAATCGATCTGTATCTTAATAATAATAAAAAATAAAAAATTCAATTATTTGACGATGTTTGCTAGTTTTTTTTGTTAGAAAAATTTTGTACTAAAAACACGTCGGCTCGGACCCCTTATAATGTATGAATGTGACCTTCTAGCTTTTTTTCCGTACGAAAATATATTTTTGTTGTGTTGCAACTTGCGTCATCCCAACCGCCAAATCCGTCAACAAAACTATCCATAAATAACAAAAACAAGATAAAATCAATCGTAATAAAAAAAAAAGATTAGAAAACTTCCGAATCAGAAGTACACATACAATTTACTGAGAAAATTTGTTTTCCTTTATATCTTTCTCATTAATATAATAGATAGAAGAATTTAATTAATTCTAAAGAACTAGATATTAAACTAATGCAAAAAATGTTATGCAAATGATCCAAATAGGTAATGCAAATATTGAATAATTGAAATTAAGTGCTCTACAAATTAGATATTTTCTTTAAAGTAGGATTGTGGAAACGTATTGTGATAATTAGGGCCCGGATTTATATGCAATACATATCTTTAAAATATGTAGATTTATATCATAAATATGCGAAAAATATGCAAAATGATTTTTTCACAAAAATATAACACAGTCTCAATATATGCATAAAAAATTGTATTAAAAAAAATTTAAAATAACATTTTTTTAAAACAGAGTGTAGGTATAAAAGTGTTATTTTGGTACATATACAAGTATTACTAGTATTAGGTATGCAATTATTATATAAAAATTCAGTAAGTATAACATAATTTTTATGAAATTGTGTTTAAAAGTATTATAATATTTATATTCAATTATTATTATGGTGCAAGTACCAACATGAAGTAATACAAATCGATTTTAAGTTTTCGAATTGATAACTTCTACGATTATCTAGATGAATACTTTTGTACATAGAAAAACCTCTTTCCACATCACAAAATACAATTGGTGCTTATTTAGAACTAGATAAATCTTTAACTGACAGTTCCTAGTCTTCGTCACATCCCATTTCCTCGCAGTTATTATACTATTCTTTTCAATGTAAAATAATCACGATCTTAGGTATTTGTTCATATGTAATTGATGAATAAAAATAGAATTAAAATTATTATTATTATTATAGTTGTAGAATGTGCTATATTTATGCAACTATCCAAAAATAATATGCAAGAATATGCATTTGCTTTCAAATATGCAAAAATATGCAAAAAAAAAATTAATCATAGAATCTACACATACGAAACGTCGTCATTTATGATCAAAATTATTATTCTAGGTGAATTTTAGAAGAATAAGCATTTGCATATAAATCCGGGCCCTAGTGATAATATTATGAATAATATTATACTTACCTTATGCAATTTTATTCATCGTTTGTAGAATTGAGTTCATGCTATAATTATTTACAGACTACCTTTAATATTTATGTATTTTGTATTGAATTAATTGCCACGATACTTAAAGTGTATGAGTATCTATGTAATTTATAAAAACCAAGCGTGTTTAATATCATTAAATAAAAATAATGTTTATTGTTTATTATGACAATTTCAAATATAAAATCAATGAACTAAATAATAATTAAATAGTACAAAATAAAACTAATTATAATAGAACCGGTTAATAACGTGAATATTTTATTTGTTTACTTTTATCATTGATAATTAACCCTATTAAATTGTATTACTGATAGAATATGGATATGAACGAATCAAGACAAAACAAACCCAGCGATGAAATGTCCCTAAAATTAGTGGTTACACCAATTAAAGTCAACCTACGTGATTCAAATAAAAGTAATTTTATCGAAAATCAACAGCTTAATCTGTACGAATTTTATCTTGGAGACACTAATGTTACACCTCAGAAACCAACTAATATTAAGTATGAATTTATAAGTTCTAATGAAAACTCGTTGGATCAACGAATTTTATCAAACACGTGGACTACTACTCATATGGAACAAGAACAAGAAAATCACCTCAATACTTTTCGTCACCTCAATATTAAATCACTTGACAATTTACTTGACAACATATTTACCAAACACAAGTATCGCGATGGAAAAGGTCTGAATGAAAACAAATACGACGTTGGTCCAAATATTCTCTTGTCCAAAAATAATATTAGTGACGAAAATTATGAAATTGAACTTACTGAGAGTCCAACGTTTAACATTTTAAACGTACCGAGCAGTGTTACCGTAAAAGGGTAAGGCTGTAGAGATAAAAAATGTATTGGCTGTTGTTTAGATTTTCCTCTGGACATTTTGCTCAACTATTTTACGAAGTTTTCAGAAAATTTCACTGAACCATAAATTATCTAGAAAGTCTTTACTATTTCACAAGGGTATAAGACCTACTTTCCCTATTATAATGTTTTAATTGAAAATATAGAAAATGTATCAATTATTAATCTTAGTTACCATAATTATCTGATTGAATTAAGTGAAATTATAAATATAATTATGAATCATCTATCGTTTGTAGCCAATTATTGAGGACTAACCAAGAACTTATATCATAATATTATGCATAATTGCAACTCATGCCAATTATTAGATATTATAGTAGCCATTTAATTAAGGTAATTTATTCTAGGTACCTAAATGGCGATATAGTTTATGAGAGTTAATTAAATTGTTTCTTAACTTATCAATGTAATCTTATTTGTTACAAAAAAAAAAAATTCCCGAAAACGTAGAATGCCATTTACCAACTATTTTATGATTCAGTTTCGTTATTTCAGAGACGGAGATTATGAAAAATTACAGAAATCGAAAAAAGTTTATCTAAATAATCTAGCAAAGCCACGCATCAAGATCGACAATATCTCGCAAACCGTCAATTCTCTCGCGGACCTCGAAGACGTGGAATGTCAAACTTCGATTGTCACCACGTGTACAGCTGGTACTCAGGTCCACAATTTCAACATAATAGACACTTTTAACAAGATTAACATGAAAGGAAACCAAATCCCGTCATCGACCATTGATGAAGGGTCAAGTGATGTGAACATTCAGCATGACATACTTGTGGACAAATATCAGGCCGAGCCGAGCGAGAAGGACAACCATCCTGATACGACAATGTTTTTGGAAAGGATATTGGCCCAAAACTCGTTAGACGTCAAACTATTTTGGTCGAACGAAATCGAGAAGATGAATCCCATCGAAAACGATTCACTCTTGAACCAAAAAGTTTTTGGTCTTAAGTACTGTTTTACACTGACGTTGCTTGGCGACGCGGACAAGGGCAAAGCTGTCAGATGTATGCACTGGAACGAGACCGAAAAACACTTGTTGGCCGTCGTCTACAGCAGTCTTGTGTACACCGATTATACAGACAAGCAATACGCAGCCGTAGCCGTGTGGAGTACGAAAAATCAACATACCCCAGAAAGGTAAGAAATATGTTGCGTGTTGGGAAAAGGTAGGCGATGAAGTGTGATGAGTGATGAGTATTACAATTTATTATTTCGACTTTTTCAACTTTTTATCGCACTACTTACTCTATTAATTTATTATTTCTAAATTTAATAAATTGTCATGTCATATACGTACTTATTATTAATATAGGTATATAATACGTTCCACTTATAAACGGGTACGCTAAAATGTCAGAAAAATTAGTTGATGTAGGTACTTAGTTCCATACTACAGTGCATCTGGGCTACTACTGGGCAGTTCGGGACTTTCGTCTTTGATTAGTGAATATAATTTAATCAATTTTAGATTCTACGAGTTCAACACATCAGCTATTACGTGCTTAAAGTTCTCCGTCAAAACACCAAATAATCTTGCCATTGGATTTGACTGCGGGAAGATATTAATAATCGATATCTCTACAAAATACCTCAAAATTGAGTTTGAAACGTCCACGAAGCTTATGTTGGAAACTATCAGCATTTCGGATCTTTTTTGGACCACCAACATCGAAAACAAAATACCACATGAAATCAAATTAGAATGTCTAGTTAGTATAATAAATAATAATAATTAGCTGTGTGCACCACAAGGTTTAAATCAATGTATTCTTGGCTTACATATAGATGGCGTGCAATACAAATGGTGGTATTTCAAGTTATTGTCTTACGCACGGGAAGTTTCAAGAAAAATTAGTCATGAAACTATCTAATAGTTTGATACAAGAAGACGAAAGTAACACATATAAATCGGTTTATCGCGTAACTAAATTTATCGAACTTAACGAAAATTCGGATTTGGTGGGCACTGCGGACGGTATTGTCTACTCATTTTTATATGACGATTTGATGACTCGTCCAAAAAAAATTGTTTCTCACTTCGGAGTTATCAAATCGTTGGAAAAATCTCCCTTCTCTCAGGATGTATATTTAACAACTGGTTGTGACTGCAACATAAACATTTGGATCGGAGATATTTTTCTTGAACCAGTAATAACTTTGAGTGTTGGCAAACAAATCGAAAAAGCTATTTGGAGCCGGTCATGTTCGACAATTATAGCATCTCTTATTGGTAATATACCATATTATTAGCCAAATACATAGGATAATAGTTATGTATTAAAAAATATGATATAATATACTGGGTGTTTCACTAAGTATGCTTACCCTATAATAATGAGTTCATTCAATTTTGTTTGGATACTTTGGATTTTTGGATTTTTTAAATATACAAAAGGCCCATATTTCAATTTCTTGTGATTTTTTGTTATTAAAGAGTGATCTGTGCCAATACAAACTTTTATAATTAAATAAGAACCTATACTTTTTACTGTAAATTATTAAGTGTATAATTTTTTTTTAAATGTTAGAATACTTAATTCAAATGAGTAGTTTTTCAGAAAATTTAAATGTTTATACTAAGGAAAATAGTGGACTAAATAATTTACAGTAGAAAAGAGTGATTACTTGAAAAACAGCAATTTGTGTTTCCACAGGCCACTCCATAAGGCTTGAACAGCATAAAAATCTCAACAATTTGAAAATATATGGTCTTCAAGAATATAAAAAAATTCTAAAAATCTAATTTTGAATAACTGTATTATTGAAAAAGAATAAGGGGTTGAACATGCTTGAAATAATTTTGAATATATTATAGTATATATTTACGAGGTAATTCATCCCTTTAAAGATAAATACTCATTTTATCATTAAGTATTAATGTTTTTGGAAATATATTTTTTTTTAATAGTTCATAGTAATTATAAGGCAACTTTTTCTATTTTTATCGTTATAAGTTTGATGTGTTTTACTTTTTTGAATGACAGCATATATTTTTAATTGCAATAATTCTGAAGCAGATTAATTTTTTGGGTTTAAATGTATAAAAATTAGTTAAATATAAGTACATCCCAAATTTAAATGCACTAAAGACTACCCAAATATGTATGAAGTATAGTACAAAAAATTATATTATATTTTAATATAATAAAGAAGTTAAGATATGGACTGTAAAAACAAGTAATTACCATTTAAATTGGATTACTTTCAAGCTAAATAAGCGGAATCTTAAAATACTAATGACAAATTTAATAAATTACTCACAATTAAAATAGCAAAGATACATTTTTTTTAAATATTGTTTTGTAATATTATCTTCGAATAAGGAAAAAAATATTTTCAAAAACGTGAATACTTTTCAAAAAAATGTGTGTTTAATTATAAAAGAATCACCTGGTATATACATGGGTAATAAACTAATAACTAATAAGTAAAAACTTATAAGCTCTTACAAATTATAGTCGTTAGAATAGAAATATATTTTTAAAGCAATTATTATACCTATTTAAAATATTTAATAGCTAAAATCTCAAAAATCTTATTTTATAGAAAATTTAAATTTGAAATTATAAATTTACCTTTGTTTATTTATTTTAAATATATTTCATGTGTAAGTAAAAGTAGTTATTATTCTAGTAATGATAATTTTTTTGACAAACCTGTCCAAACGTGACTATACGTTATTTTGTATAATGAACAACAATACTTCAACGTCCACTGCAGCAATTAAGTTAACCATCTTGATGAAAGAAATATTATACTGATAATAAACATAAAAAAAATATTCGAAGCCTCGATTAGGTTTCAAACAAGGTTAACAAGGTTTAAACTCTCAACTAAATAGTTGGAAGATTTTTTCTTCTCATCTTTAGTGGAAATATTAATCAATCGTATAAAATATAACTTTATGTATAATACATTTATTGTACCTAATGTTTATGTATTTCTAAATATTATTCTAATTTCCAAGATTAAACTACTGTTTACTATTGTGCTTTACCTCAACCTGTTTTATTCATTTGAATAGATTATTATTTTATTATTAAATATTATATCTACCTTGGTTTCGAATACATTTATCCTGCGGTTTGATATATCAGTTAAAATAAATTGTTAACTATATCAATCTATATGTGACTATAAACCGAATTTAAATTAACCGCTTTTATGATCCAGGACAGAGACAAAAGAATTATTATTTGACACCTTTTTTCTCGGTGGTTAATTTTAATTCAGTCCGGTTCTTCTTTAGTAAATTAAATTTATGAAACATATTATCTCATTCTCGTACACTTTTAGTGGTTAACATATTATAGTATTTGTGTAATAATTATTTAGCAATGTGTTGGGTTTTTCAGACAACTGCATAGTCGTCTGGGACTTAAGTGTGACGAAATATGATCCGATATTTGTACAAAAAATGCCGAACCCTAAACAAAAGTGTACCGGATTAGAATTTACAGCGGATGGTAAGCACTTGTGCGTGTCCGATGATAGAGGGAAAGTCATGATGTACGTTTTGTCGAACATTTTGCCACACGGTGAAACAGAAGAACAAAACAATTTAGTGCATGCCATCGCAAAAATAATTTACGGTGGAAAATATTTGCCCAGCGTACTGATCAAAGAACGAAAGGAGTTCGGTGATGCATTTGTTAGACTGGATTACGAGAAATATGGACGTTCATTTTCATAACTATTTTCACTTTTTTACATTGTTATTGGTTTAATATTGTCTAGATATTACAGACTGCAGTGTACATGTATATTATGTAGTATTGTATTTACATTTTGGTAACAGATTGATATTTTGGATATTAAAAAAATGTATAAAACTAATGATAATCTGTGTACAAACGTAACGTATTGTGTCAAATTAATGTGTTTATCAAAGTGTAATTTTTTCACGACCCCAAAAAATAAAGAAGTCCTAATATTTTAAAAACTCTACAGATTTACACATGAAAAGTTGTGGGTTATCAAAATTTCAAAAATTTCCCCAGCTCCGTAGAAAGTCATTTTTAAAGATTTTTAAACCAACATTTTCATTTGTAAAGAAAACTAAAAAAAGTTTTTTTCGACATTTCAAAATTCTGACTGGAGAATAGGTGCTGGAATTTGGTCAACCCAAATGTGGCTTACAAGTGGTTGTAAAGATTTTTAAAAACACCAAACAAACTACGAATAATCGAGTTGAAAAAATTGGGGTTTTCAAAATTACATATATTTCTCCAGCCTCACATTTTTAAAATATACATAGGTAAAACTTTTTCTAAAAATGAAAATGTTGTTAAATTAAAATAAATACTGTTGTAATTAAAATTATTATTTATACAATTGAAATAGGTACGAAGGTCTCAAATAGTCAACAAATGTCTGTCCAATATTTAAAACATATTTTAATGTTTCACGTTTACTTTAAATATGGATCTAATTGAGTGTGATTTTTTAATATAAAAAATAGAGAATATTTTTTACACAGCAAATTAAGAGGACCGATGAAATATACCCAGCTCTTTATAATATTATCTTTAGTATATCCGATCAGATGTGTCTTATTAAGACAGCATTTGAGGTATATTTTGAGGTATATAATAACCCCTGGAAATAAAAATTCCACTACCTAACCAATACAGTTGGACGCAATTCATGCAAACTTTTTTTACGGGACACGACTAAGGTGCTTCGTATAATATCTCCATATAATTTCACCACATTCTAGAATAGACTGATAGAGTGATATATACACAATTGTTATATAATATCTGAAGAAAGAATATTGTTCAAACTATGTTTAAATAAATAATAGTTTGTAGGCGCAAATTCATATTTGATACATGGCAATTCCATCTCATATTACAATATAACAGTCCAACATTAAACAAAAACATCTAACTTTTGGTTACTCTAATAATTTTAAATTCTTCTAATGTAAGATTTATTATAATCATTACATGTTGTTATTTCCTGATTTGGAAACTGAGTACAATTATATATTATAAAAAAAGCAATTACTACTGTTTTTCATAATTTCAGATTCTTATTTTTTTTTAAATTAATATTTCGAATGAATCTGTTCAATTCAGAACCTGCTTTACCATACACCATTGATTTTTTATTGCAATATAGGTTTATATTATACTCTAAAGACATTAAACTATTTTTTATAAGACGTAATAAGGCATATTTAAACCAATGCAGTACAGACATTGAGGTACGTACAAAATATAAATGTTAATTCATAAAAAATTATTTTTAAAAATGCAATTATATATTATATAGCTGTAGTGACTGGAGATGATTTGTTTATTTTACATGGAAATGAGATAAATTTAATATGTCATATATTATCTTCCAAAATCACTGTGCGTGCCTAGTACAGAAAATTGGCTATAATATTTATTTTTATTATACAATGCTCGTCAGCCTCGAATCACTGTATGAATAATATGCTGGCAGTTTAAAATGGCCTTTAACAAGTTGTTAGTTGACTGCCATGAGCGTCTTTCATACATTGCCACACAGTATAACCAGTGTCGTACAAATCTTTTTCATTTTTGATACATTTAAATATAAAGCTAGATTTAATACAATACCTATATAATATTCAAATGTCTATCTCCGTCCAAGTTAATCTTCTAAACTGTTGATCTGATTTTCTATGGGATTTTCTAAGGCAGGTAGAGGGCTTTATGAGTGATCAAGGCTACTTGTTATCGGGTGGCTTCTATTGTTGCGTCTAGTGGTAGACATTTGTTCTAAACTGCGGCCTGAGATTTTCTAGGTACATACTAATGGGGGTACATAATAAGTAAACATATAAAATATAATTATAATTTTTTAATTGCTAGTTTACTATATAAAATTATACGTTATGGGATGTTATAATTATTTTTAATATGTCGCATTTGTAAGGTTCTGGGCTCTTGCATTCACATACTTTTTATCCTAAATTATAGTTCTACTAATGATTTAGATATCAATTTTACAATTTTATTCGTCAAGTTACTGTAATTGACAATTTGTACTGGTTTTTTTTTAACGTAATATAACTTGAAATAGTTGGATTGATTAATCAATTTTCAAAATTGACTTGGATCATTTAGATTGAAAATTCTTTTCATTTCCAGTTACCGCAGGTATAGCATAATAATACACAATAGTAATAATTTACGTAAGTACAATAATTGTCGTGTCTGCAGTTAAAAAAATATGTTTTTAAAGCTCAAGTGCGATTCGAAATAAAATATTTTTAATTATCCGCTATTAAAACTAATAACAATTATACATATTGTATATTTTAACTTTTATGAGAAAAAACAGTGTATAATACGTATAAATGAGTCTGTGTGCAGTTTTTATTGTTTGCATTTAATATTTTGTTGTTATTTCAACGTAATGCTCAAGTCACACCATGCCATACTTACTCAAACGCTACCCACGGCTACAGGTGAATGCGTATATTTGTACGTACCATGTACACTGTAGACAACAGTAAACTAGTGGTAAGGGTAAAAACAATTTCTAAACCCGTTTTCATTTCACTCTGCAACGATCGACCGACCGGCAGATTTTAGAAGCTTGGCGCAGTGCATTTTCGTCCGTACATCCGTGCAAATACAGAATATCTCTACAACCATTCACCACTACCGCATTATCATGGCTACATTACAAGAGGTAAATAATTGTAACGATAAATAATAAAACAGCGCTGGGTGCGTTTAAAAATAATAAACATTTTATCAATTTTGATATCTACAATTTAATTTTAAAACAATGAGTCAATAGTTTATAATAGGTTATAAAAGAAAATTTATTACACATATGTATAACCGTTTTCTTATCGTATATTCGTGTTCACGATTAAATTATTAATGATTTTTATACGAACGAGAAACAGCTCAACTTTCATTAGAATATTTTTGATTTTATTGTAGCGAGTTCAAGCAATTTTTCATTAATTAAAGGAACTCTTTCGTAAAGTTTTAAGTAACTTGATCACTATGCCACGGTGATAAAAGTCCTTAAAGTATTATTGTCTTAAGTTTTTGTTTGAGTATACTGCAACTGCTGTAGTTATTAGTATTACCATTATAACGTATAGGCATTAGGCACGTTATTATTATTAAAATTCATAATTCTTCTCTTCAGTGATTAGACAAAAATAAAATTGCTTGTTCATCCTCAGTTTTCAAATTTGTAATTAAAAAAATGCGTTTCTCTTTATTTTAATGACTTTTAATAACTATAATTGCGATTTCGAATTATAATAATTATAAAATACGTTTAAACAATACGTCGTGTCGTCAATAATTTTTAATGTAGCGTATTAACGTATGCATTTCTTATTAATTAGTTTTACGTAGTTTAAATGCATTTAAATGCGTGGTATAATAACGTAACATATTTTTTCTACTCACATTGCAGTGATTACAATCGTCAGAAGATCTCAATGTTAAATTGTGTATAAACGTATAGCACTCCGTGGGGTGTAAGCTAATCAATTCCTATGAGATAACATTTTATTTTACGATCCGTGACTATCTCTATAGCTTAACATATGCTATTTTAATCAAATGAGACTGTAATATTATGCGTCGTATTTTATTTTTGGAACAAACCGTTTTCAACATTTAGTAACCACTGAAACTTTTAAATTAAAACAAAGGTCTAAAACCTACGCGTTATATTATACATAATGAATTTCAATTATATGTCTTGCATGAAACATTATTTTTTTTTTTTGCTCCGATCAATGTCAGTTACAGTTTTACCTGACGTCCTGACCGAATAATGCATAATAATATATAATACAATATTGATTATCGTAAGTTTATAATGGATAAAAGCTAACACGAGTGTGTGGCCGTGTGGGTAGTGTAAAGAGTTACCGATTTAATTTTAATCTTTAATAACTCGTTTCGTGAAAGCTTAGAACGTTGCAGTCATATTTTATTATAATAACATATTTTTTTTACATAGGTATTTAGCCATTTAGGTATTAGATACGTTTCACCTACCTTATGCATTACTAAGTTTTATCACCATTATTATTATTTTCTCTTTGCGAGAATCGTGGAAACACGCGCTTAAATGTAGTTACGAACTGCAGACCACAGAGTTACAAAATATAATAATAAATAATAAGTGCAATAATAACTGTCGAAAGCCAGAAAATCACCGTAGGTACGTTTTCAAAATCCAACAGACCGTTGACGTGTACGCATTACGCATGTACCTAAATGTACTAATACGTCATAATTTATTTGTGGAATAATACCGGGCGGAACGTTATATAAAATAATTTAAATGCTATAATATGCGAATCGACGTGCAAAACGTATCACAATCACAATGATTTCAAAACGATCAAAGACAGTGTTCGCGGACGTGAAGTAGGCATATATTATGTAATGTTTTGTAGGTTTACGACCTTATTACCGCTGCCTGCGCTGTATATATTATTGTAAGCAGGTGCACATCATAATATTACTTCAAATTTCGTCAGGGATAATGTCACTAAAGTCAAAAGCCTATCTATTTCTATTAATATCTTTATTTTCTAACGTCCGTGTGCCTATAACGTATACATACAGACACTAGACAGTAAATTGGTGTATGTATATATAATAATAACACACAACAACTACAACAGTCGTGTACGATAGCTTCGTGAACTCGTATACCTCCAAGTGCATTACGTCCTGTATTATGGAGCCCCCAGAGGTCAACAACTCTGAGAAATAAAAACAATTATTTTCGTTGTACCTATCAGGCGTGTGTATAAACTGTATAATAAATATATAACGAAAAAGCAGCACTTCTGCGGTGTACCTATATATATTATATATATATATATAATACGATGTCATATCGTATACAGTGTATATATACCTGCTATACGCATGTACAGCCTTTAAGCGAGAGATTTCTTCCTCTTCCGTGTGCACACTTATATATATACAAAACATACATGATGTATATTATGCTATTGATCATCACGTAAAATAATGCTCGTACGTTCACGTTCAATAACAATAATAATATTATTATGTGTTCGTGCGTTCGAGGTAAGAAAAAAACTCGTTCGGCCCCAATAATAATATTATTATCGTTAGCTGGACGGTATGTATACCTAAATATATATGTATAGGCGTATGATATTATTGTTGTTATTATCAATCCGGTATATTATTTTGGTGTTAAGTGTGCGTGTGTATTTCGGCATCTAGTTTTGATTGTTGTTGTTGTTTTTTTTTTTACAGCGTTTCGAAGCGGCCGCCGAAGAAGTGAAAACTCTCACGAAAAGACCGACCGACGTCGAACTATTGGAACTGTACGCCCTCTTCAAGCAAGCCACGGTCGGAGACAACGACACCAGTTAGTATAATATGCCATATATATTATTATTATTATTATTATTATTATTATTATTATATTATATGTGTTCGATGTGACGTTGTGTTTGTGTATTATTTAATTTTTTTATTGTATAGACACGCCCAGACGTGAAAAATAAATTACGGTGAAGTAGAGTAGAACATATTTTATAGTATTACAATAAAGTACCTATAATGCGCAATGCATAGTTAATAAAACATAAATTTTTTAATTTTAAATGCATGACAATTATTGGTATCGCACCGTACGATATGGATTATTGCGTATACTCCAGTATAATATGAGAAACAAAAAAAATAAATATTAATAAATCTGTGTTGTGTGAGTTATGATGCTTGTGTAGAAAATTTAAATGTTTGTATAATGTGTCTATGGTCGAAATAGTACTGTCGTTATAGAAATATAGACTATGTAAAGTGAAATTATTATCGATTGAGGCCGTCAAGAAGTTTGAAAATAAAGGTCACCACGACCTGCCTAGTACTCGGCTTATAAATATTCAATATATTTTTAAGACGCTCACAATCATACATTTTTAATTATGCTCAATTATTGTGATTCAGTTAAGCACTTAGCAACTTTAGGTCGATATGCATTTCATGTTATAGTTGTATTCAACTCATTAATATTAAAAACAATTTTAAAGGTGATTAAAAAAATTGTTAGTAATCCGGGAAGCTGATAAACTGAGCAGTGGGTGATCAGAAATGTGTGGGCAAAATATTAAGTACCGTAATAGGGAACAGGGATTTTTTTATAAATCAAAAAATGTGAAATGAGATACAAAAACAATACTTTAAAATTTAAATGATTTTCGGCACAAAAAAACAGGCTTACACAATATTTCAACCAAGTTAATACAACATTTTATTGCAATATATTATACTATTAATGTTACACAAATACACCAGTAACTCTCGTGTATATCAACAAGTGAACATGTATACTTGTCGTTACATACATTAACTCTGTTATTTTTTCTCTATTATATAACACTTATTGTCCTTATACAGCAAAACGCTAAATTTAAAATTAAATCTATGGTGACCGCTACTGACGAACAACGTTATTTATTACTTATTAGTATGCACTTGTTAACGTTTTGTGCGACTTTTGACACTTCACGAAACTCGTACAGTCGTACAAATTAAAAATTGCTCGAGTATAATAAGGGTACATAATATTTTCGCACGATTGGCAAAATATTGAGATTAAAATATTCTATAGCTATTCATGTTCCAACAAGTTTTCAAACTTAAAAATAATAAACTCAATAGAAAATCAGGTGTGTCTGTTAATGCTTAATAATTGTAACTCTATAATATAATTTTTATTTTTATTGACATTTGACAGTTAAAATCTTAACTAATGTAAAATAAACCAAATGTATCATCCTTTAACAAATTATGTGATTCACTATAGTGAACTATAGTTTATGTATTTAAGTATACATCATACCTACGACCTACCTATTCCTATTTATAAGAATTTACTTACCCTGGTATTACAGTGTATAATATTAATATATTTGTATTAATATTATAGGCAAACCCGGCATGTTTGATTTGAAAGGCAAAAAAAAGTGGGAGTTTTGGACCAATTTAAAAGGCACTTCCAAAGAAGACTGCCAAGAAAAATATATTGCAAAAATGGAAGAACTCGTTGTCAAATACAGGGAATGATTCCTAAAAATATACTAAGATATTTATAAATTTATAATGTACCTTTTATTGTATGGTTTTTTTTTTTTGCTTTGTTTGTTCACTCGTATTCAAAAATCAATATAATTTAAATAAATAAAATGTTTTCTTTTCTATATTTTCATTTATAATATGAAATAACATCAACAGTCAATATTAAAAACGAACGATGAACAAATTTAACTTTTAAGGGGATGGTCCGTTCTCCTCTTTAAAACCTATGATGCTGTCCTTCATAAAAAAAGGTAAGGAATAATTTCATTATTTAAATTTTGAAGGATTATTTCTAAGTATACTTTTATATTTTTATTTTTATATTACTTGTTATTTTTATTTGTCTATTTATTAAGTATTAAAAAAATATTCATAACTGTATTTGAGCATTATTTTGAGAATATCGTTGTTATATATTAATTTATAAAAAAAATAATCAAGAATAATACATTATGTACATTTTATTATATTGAAATTATTAAGTATAACTTTATAAGTTTATAACAATGAACATTCATATTTTAGTATTTATTAATTTAGTGAACTCAAAATCAAAAAACCAAAGAACTCACCATTGAGTCGGTCTACAGTAAATCTTTCAAATTTATAATGGGTGTGTTAAATTTTGATTTAATTATAAATCGAAAAACTAAACATTAATAATAAGAAAAGATAAAATTAAAACAAACCAATTTAAAAAAATGTTTTTGTTGCCACAAATACCTTAAATATTTTATTATTTTACGCACAGTTCTGTATAAATAGTTGCATATAAATAAGCTCTGCAGGTTCCCACATTCACAATATGTTTTATCGTCATGACTCGTGACGTCGTTGCTCGAATTGTTCTTATTATTGTTGTTGACAAAAAACGTCTGAATGACTCACTAATTTATTTTTTTTATTTTTTTAGTATTTTATCTCTATTTAATCACTTGATGCTTCGACTTTCTAAACATGAAATATGTGATGGTTAAACCATACTTTTATATACGTAATAAGAGGGAACCAGGAATTCAGATTTCTGACTGGTTTAATTCCGGTAACTGAAAACACTTGAAATGATATACAAACATAAATTTTTTAGAAATCTTCTTCTAGCACAACACAAGATATAACTAGAATAATAATTACAATAATATTATAGGTTAGATCTTGAATACATATTTTACAGTCTAATTTCTAGTGAAATATTTATTCACTACGAAAAACAATGTGATTAATGAATAAAGTTGAGGTACATCCACCTATGTGGAATACTTTTATTTTTATAATAGTTTAGTAAAAAACTCAAAGTAACTAGATCGATTTTACTTGTACTAGTTGTACTTAAAATTCTAGTTTGGTTATAGTTGTATTAGGTATGAAAAATCCAAACCTGTTTCACTCGTTCAATGATTGGCCTCATTAAATCACAGACCACATGTTAATTAATTCAATTTATGAGTCCAAACGTTTTCGTTGAATCGTATACAGTTACATATGTTTTCACATGTAATAATATCATTTTATATCATAACATTCATAACTAAATATTTATATTATATACGTATGGTGGCAAAAATGGAAATATCAGCGAGGTGCTGCCGACGGATCGTTATAGTTATGCTGACACTCTGACAGGGGTGCTCCATTTATCCACTAGAACCCACCTTTCCATTTTCCACAAAGTCCGTTTACCACCGGTCTAATAATAAATATATCCATTTTCAGCCACAACAAATAGTTTTAAAATTTTGGTAACCTCTATTGCTATAAAAAAATGTATTAAATAAAGAGTATCTTATAATATTATTAGTTAATACAAAAGATTAGGTGTATGATATCAAAATGTATTAAATAAATAATTAATTTTAATTTTAATTACTTAGAAAACGTTTTTAAGTTATAAGTGGAAATTTGATAAAATAATAAAATAGGTGCAATAAATTATAATATAAATAAAATCAAAATAACACTTTGTCTTAATTATCATAATATACTCAGATGTATTTCACTATTGCTAACGTATTACGTCATCTTCCTATCTTTCCTGTATTAATGAGGAAAAAAACACAGATTGTGAAAATATTATTATATTAAATGTTATAGAATGAAGCAGTTCTTACGATAAGGGGTTACCAAAATCTAAAAATGAAATTTGTTGTGCCGGGAAATTCAAATGTGTATCGTAGAGTAATCTATTACTATACTGGTGGTAAAAGGAAAGGTCAATTTTTGTGGAAAATCTATACTGACAGTAATATTGAACTATTTGTGTAGTGATATAACTCTGACTGTCCACTAAATTTAGAGGTACATTTCTAAGCCAAGTAAAATGCTAGAACATTTAAAAATACATAATATACCTATTTTGTTTTAAAATGTTTCAACATATAACATGATATTGCAAGTTTAATAAATGGTTTACTGTATCGCAACTATTTAGTATATATGATACGAATAACGTTAGTAAATATTATTGATTTTACTGGGTATAATGAAAGTAAATATAGAGTTTATGAATATAAAAATAATTAAAATTAATGATCTTGCGTAATTGTTAGTCGTCGATCGAAGGAGTTATGGACCGACTTTTTGAAGTCTTCCGATAGGATTAAAATAGTTAAATCATAGACAATATGTAGCTTAGAGATCTTATTTGTAGGTAGTGTTGATTTTGTTGCTTACTAATGGGTAGAGATTTGTCATTCTGATATTGCCTTGCGTGATTTTCTTGTTGCTATGGATTTTCCAGTTAAGTGTTTCGTCTAGAAAAACACCAATGTACCTACTTAGCTGAGTCACCTATCCTAATCCATTATATTCCTTGGTTTTCTACATACATTAGCTGGGGATCACTATCACCTATTATCTTTTTGAGGCAAACATTTTTATGGTACATTTGGTCGGGTTAATATTTAGTAGAACAAGGCGGCGAATTAAAATAGGTACCTACTAGAGTATACTAATTCACTACCTTGGTAATAACAAAGGTAAGAACAAAAAAAATGTTGATTTGTATCTTTTTGGCTTTCTATTGCAGTATAATAATAATATACTAATAAATAATACTGTATTACTGTAATAACTAAACGGTTACAGACGCACCGCACCATCGTGTACACAATTATGTAACGTATACCATACGTTAGTAATAATCGTCATCAATCATCATTAATACGATCAATCAGATGTAGGTAACTTAATTATTATATTTTTTTCGTCTACTCGGCCATAATTACAGCGCTACATAAATATTGCTTACTTTTATTAACGAAGTATTAGTTTTTTGTCAAATATTATGTTGTGATAGATGATCTAGTTTCAATTGGGAATTATTGATTCTCCTACGCAGGAATAAATTATATTTTGATACTGTCCAACGATATAATATTTTCTATAAAAAATAAAATGAATTTACGTATATTTATAAGAGTATTATAATATTATCTAAAAAGCATATACATTGTTTCGATATTGTTGTATAGTTTACGGAAATAACAAATGTGAGTGTGTATGTAGTGTACTGTTTGGTTGAAAAGTAACTGTTAATATAATACACGCATGTCGCATGTAGTTCCTATTTTAATAATAATAATTATGGTTTATACATTATGAAATAATAATATTCTCTCATCCGTTGAAGTCACCAATTTGTTTAAACACAGACCATCCCTTATCTTCTATAAAATCTAACATTCAAGCCTTGTACTATAACACGATATTTCTCATACTTGTGGGTAAGTATTATTTAATACGATTGTAACTGCAAGACTCGTAAGTTCATATAGCTTAATGTTGTTTTTTTTTTTTGCTACATATAGGAAAACATGTTAATTGAGGTAGGTACACATTAATTTAATAACAAAATCTAAGCAAATATGAAGTTTAATAATACACATTTTTGGAAGTGTGCTTTTATAGGATTTTGGAGATCTTTTTAAAGAATCTAAGAATTTGAAAACATATTAAGTATGTGCTGAACTTGGATTTGGATTTTGAAAATCAACAACAAATTTGTCCATGCTCTGTCAGTACTCAGTATCATAATCATTCACTTGATTCCATTTAAGCACAGCTTCACAATTATTATCCGTAGGCCGTAGCCGACCGTAGAGTATATATAGACTATAATATACTGCGCTCTCAGTTTCTCAGTATGAACCAACATTTCAAGTATAATCGCTCCTGTTTATAGTTAGTGGTATTATTGAAAATACATAAAATTTATTCAAACTACTGTGCATCCTTTCATATTGTTTTAATGAATATACGTTTACGATATATACTGTATTAATGGTCAATTTTCAATATATGAGCATTGCATCTAAAAATAGATACAACAATACTAATACAGTAATACGGCTGTCCAGTGTACTTAATGTTTTTAATTGTTAATTATATTTTAATACCTACGCATACAGGCAAAGTACCGCATCAGCTGGTAGCTTGTACATTAACGTTAAGTATAATACGAATATGGTAATTATGGTGATGATATTAATTAAACTAATTTATAAGTTAACTTATTTATGTATAGTATATTGCGTGGATACATATAGTCAATAGGTGAGCTTAATCAATTTTTATTATCTACAACTGAACGTAAGGAAAATGCATATTTTTTGTGAAAATATAAGTGTATAGAACGCAGGTAGTAGGTACAATGTACACATTTTACTTATTAGTAATTTAAACAAAACAAAATATTAAAACGTCTAATTGTAAATAATTATTCTTGAAGCTGTTGAATATATATTATTCTATTGAGATTTAAATTATGGCTGTAGATATAGGTATTTATGATATATTGATATATAGATAAATTTAATATAGTAAAATAAACCCGATTAGTGATTGATGATGTTCATAGTTATTTATTTATTTATTTATTTATTTATTTACAAAAAATATCCAATGATAAAAAATACCTGCAGTGTACTTAGGTATATCAACGTTTTATCAAAAATACTAAATTATTTAGTAATTATTATTGAAATCTCCATATTTGGATATATTTTGCATTTTCTTTTTTTTTTCTAGTAAGAAAACTAAACTTTTTAATAAGGTATCTAATGATATTCACTTTTAGTACTATGGATACACCAAGATGTATCACCGTCATTAAATTTAAAAAATTTAAACAATAACAGTATACGTTGTGATTTCTCAGTTTGCCGATCCATAGTTATGGTTATCAACACCTGTAGATAACCGTGGCCGACACCTAAATTACCGACAATCAGTATTCAGGTCATTTTAATAAAACTAATAAAATTATTTATTTATATAAGCACATAAAAAATATCTGATATAATAAAAATAAATATAATGTAATTTAATATGACCATGTGATTTGGACATAACTACGTTTACATTTTTCAATATTACACGACCGCCAGAATTATTCACGAATTCTATATACTTTATAGAATTCGTGGTTTCGGTCTATTCTGGAAATGTTAAAAAGTAGTTCATTTCAAGTGAACCTTGATTTTTTTCCAACTTAATTAAAAACCATTTCATAAGTCTAGAAAGGCAAAAAATTTATGTTCATTATAGTACCCACTGGCTAGACGTGATTAAGTTCACCAAGTACAATTTTACTTTAATTTATATATAAGTACCTAATAGTGGCGTATGGAAGAATTTTCATTGAGGGGGGAGGGGTATAATATGTTTATTATTTCTATGATAAATTGTAGAGTAATGACCTCGCACTAATATTATATACCTATACAAAAAAAGGTTATGTGGGGATCCCTCCCCCACATCCCCTCCCACCAAAAAATATGCCCAGAGTACACATGCATAATATAAAAAGTCGATGTTAATTATTTCGTTACATTTACCTCACGATTGGATGGGTTCATGGTTATACATATTGGTATTATCTATGCAGCGGTATAAATTACGAACTTCCCTGCAAGATCTTGTGTATAATAACATATACAAAAAAAAACACACATTGGAAAATCCATACATTTGTTGTTCCACTTAAAATCTAAAAAGTGCAATAACACTTAGTGGATGGGTACAACTTGTTTGAAAAAAAAATGTTATGATGATTAATAAAATAATATTATTGGGCAATTTTTTAAACCAACATGATGTGATAAAGTTAATAATACCTAACATATTATTAAAAACAGGAAAAACGTGCATTTAAATAAATGTACATAATAATATATTATTAAATATATACATATTCAATAATATAAGGAAATAATATTTTTATCTTATAAATAAATGTTAAACATTTAAATTTATTGCATTCTTTCTTTATTTTAGAAGATTTTAAGAATCATATTTTGTATTTTGGCATATCTGAAAGAGGGCAAAATTATACATTTGCCCCATTTCAAAAATCCTAGGGCCATCCTTGCTCTTCTCAATTACACCAACACCACTAGCTGTTACAATTTCATTAGAAAGCTATCGCACTATCAAAAGTACATGATTTAGATTATAGTTGATAGTTCGTCTTCGTGACTTTGTGTAACTAATTGCAATTAGTCATAACTGCTTGAGTCTCGCCTAAAATTATGTTTCATATACAATGACCTTGATTTCTTAGGGTACCATAAGCATTTTAAAAGTCCAATTCTTGTCAATAAAGGTTAGCCTTTTCTACTTTTCTCTACTGATCACACCCCCTATACAAAAAGCATACATACGTCAATAGCTTGTGGTAGGAATACCTATTGTTCAAAACGCAAAATATTAAAATATCATTTTTTCATAATTAAATATTTGTATACAAAATATTTTATTTAGACTCGAATAACAATTTTTTATTAAAATCATAGACACAATCAAAAAAAAAATTGAAAATGTCTATTTATTTTTACACCGGATTTCCTATTAGGTAGGTACTTATCATGTTTGTTAATCAACACATAATTATTTACATTGTTATAATATAGGTATGTATGTAGGCTACTGTATGCTGTATGGATACCTAATATTATTGCATTTAATTCAACCAATTATACATAGGTTTTTCGATTTTAATTATTTTGACCGGAACAAATAATAAAATATTTTTTAAAAATGTGCCGCGTCAAAAGTCTATGATATGTAATATTTGAACAATATTGGTGTTTATTTCAAATCTTAAATCTTTATACCACTATACTATAGAATCTACGATGTAGTAGTAATAATAGGTATATTATTGTTCATTATATTTTTCAGTGGAGATGAAACCACGTTAACAGATAAATTGATGAAAATGGACGAAAGGCAAAAAAAAAAAGGTACCTGTAGGTATAAAAACTGTAATTTTATTGTATGCGTGCAGTATACATAATATTGAAATATTATTGAATCAGCTAGTGTGTATAATGTTATTTAGTTATTTAAATAATATCCACCTAACCGGTTAACCACCTAAAACTATTATTACCTATGCGTTTTAACCGGCGCTCGCGCGTGACCTTTTCTCGTTCCAATGTCAGAAACTCAGAGCACACCGACCACCACTCCACGCATTTTATAGGCCGTACACGTACGCGCGATAAATGGTATTCACGTAGTCAGTACGGACGACCGCCCGCCGCCGCCGCCACCGATCATGTATGCACTACGTAGACTGCAACCGTTATCAACAGTTGTTATCACCAACCACTCCGCAGTTCGCAGTCCGCGTCAGCAGTTCATCACTCGCCGCCACTGTTTAGCCGACTTTCGAACTCTTCACTGTAGTTTACTCGCAGACCGCAGTCTCCTCAGATTCGTAATTCGTTGACGTATTGCTGACGTGCACTTCCGACATCGCTCACGCCAATCCGATCTCAGAAACACGCACCATGGTAAGTACCTACTTACGATAGATCGTATTCGAACCATAATATTATATTTCATTTATTTTGCCATCATACTAATATAATATTTTATGTACAATAATATAAAAACATTGCTTTTTACCTGTTGATTTTCGGCTATTGCGATATCTCGGGGTTTTACCATAGATGTGTCTTGAATTACAATAATTACATCCAGGGCCAGCCTTATGTACTTTTCGCCCGGTGTGATTTACAATTTTTTCCATTACATCTAAGGTTTAAATGACGCTCCTAATTATCTTGAAATTGCTGCCACCTTTGCCACTTGCACATGTCTTAAGGGCTTAAGCCGGTCCTGGTGCATCTGCAATACAAATAATCATGTCCCTGTGTGTGTGTGTGTGTGTGTGTACAACCACTGTGAAATGACTAAAATCAATAAGTATGACACTCTAAAATCCCAAAATTCTTCTATCTTACTGATATTATTACATGAACATTTAAGTTTATAATATATTGTGTTTGCAGTCTTTCGAAGAAGCAGTTGATAAGGTGAAGAACTTGAAACAAACTCCCAGCGATACCAATTTGTTGGAACTCTATGCGTTCTACAAACAAGCAACTGTCGGTGATGTTAATACAGGTAATAAGACTTAATACAAATATATAGTATTTATGTGTACCGATGTAACAATTTTTTTATGTTTTACATAGCCAAACCTGGGTTTTTGGACTTCAAAGCAAAAGCCAAATGGGAAGCATGGAATTCAAAGAAAGGCACAAGCAACGATGAGGCTAAAACTAAATATATTGAAATTGTCGATAAGCTTGTAGAAGAAATCGGTCTCAAAGCTTAAACCGAATGGCTACTCTCAATGATCACACACATGCTACACACAAACACTTACGTTAAAGTTTACTTTATCTATTTAATTTAATAATGATTACAAATCATATGTTTATTATGTTCATATAATATAATATTTATTAAGATCACCAATTTGTTTGGTCGCATTTAAGGTGTGCTTCTAAGTCACGCAGAAAGACTATTTTTGACTTATGATCAATTTTGTTAATTTACATCACAGTAAAATTATTGTTAATTTATCAACATAAATACTTAAATTTATGATCAACGTTTATTTATTTATTTACACATTATTGTAGATAAATAATTATAAAACTATAAACATTCACATTGATACTATTTTTATTTTGTCATCAGTTTACATAAATATATATATTATATATTTTTAAAGAGTTGTGCCTTAAATTAAAATATTAGTTTTTATGAGTTAATTGATGCGTTTTTTTTACTTTTTCCAAATTGTTATACATTACTTAAAATATATTATTTTAAGTTTTATAGCTTGGGTCTAGATTTGAAGGCACTAAACACATCAAATAATATGCATTAAAGCTTATATGCATTTGATATGCTCTTAGTCTATTTTTGTAGTAATTGTAAAATAAATATATTATTATTATAGCTATAAATTATTCCAAGACAAATAATTATATAAACAAATAAAAATAAATATAGCACATACTATTCTATAGGAAATTATTAATAAATAAACATTAGTTTTCATAAAATTAAAAAAAAATTTATTTATTTTAATGATCATAGATAATATTATATTAAGAAATGAAAATAATTCTAAAGTGTTATCATTTCCAAATGTTTTAATTAAAGTACAAAATTTTAAAAATATTTATTCACAAATATATTTAAACAAACTTTACTTATAGTTAACAATAAAATAAAAATGTATGTATAACACCACATAGTTACATATAATGAGATAAATTAACTATTGGTTATTGGTATTTCAGGTATTTGGTATAGTCTACAGTGAAAATAAAAATTACTATAATATGCATTTATGCATTCTCTTCTACGCAAGTTGCCCATACTTCTCATTCCCATTAAACAATGCCAATAAAAATATGTAATTTCTTATAAATCCAGATTCTGCTTATAACCAAATAATTATCTCGGAGACATAGAGGCCCAGAATACCCAGATATATTATTTCTCCAATTTTTTTTTTACTATTCTATAGATCTGAATGTTACTTTGAATTTTTTTTATTTAATATTTGATCAATAATTTATTTATTACATTCGATTATACTTATATTGGGAAAACATTTTAAATTAAGAATAAAATATAAATTGTATTTTATTACCTACCCCCCCCCCCCTCTGATCTTTGATCTAAAACTATGGTTGGCTTATCTAACTAGAATTTAAAAGTTAAGTCTATTATAATATTATTACTTATTACATAATATAAAGTAATTTCATTTATATTATCAAAGTCAAAAACTTTTAAAAGTTAAAGAATATAAGTATATTTTAGGATTTCCACACTTACAACTGTAAGTATTTAAGCACCGTTACTCAGTTTATACTTTTTGTGGTAATTAACTTGCAATATTATGTAATTTTTTTTAATAAGTAGTAGGTACCTACTAAATAATAAATGATAACTAGCCAACTAGGTCAAGGTTTATGATATTAATACATTAATACCTCCTCCACAAAATATTAAAAATCACATAGGTTAAATGATTCAGTAATGTTACTGAGGTAAACTCATTCCTTAGTTTTTATATCCAATAGGAAGGGGAACTAAATATTTATAACATAGGTACATTTATTTACTTTCATACAGATAACTACATCATAATTTAAAATATTAAATTTTCATTTCATAATTATGAATTTTTACTTTTAAGTAAATAGGTAATTATATTATGTGCCTTACCAGTTGTAAATTATAAACCTAGTAGTGCACAAAATGGTAGTTTTTGAAATCAATATAAAAACATAATTTATTATAAATAAACCAATGCATTCATTTTTTCATATACAAAAATGTATGTAATACTCATTAGTTAGGCATAGAAATTGTATGATGAATGTATGAAAATATGAACATAGCCCGGAGGTTGGTAATATCTGAACTGTTACTGTACCGGACCAAAAGCAAATACAAATACAGAACATTTAACATAGGTCAATACAGATTTTTTTATGGTTTATATTTATAGGTAAATCATACATGCATTCGGTATATATTTTTTTATACATTACCATGAAGAATAGAAATCTATATTTAGATATTTTTGTTTTATATATCAATGTATATAACTAATCTTCATGAGACTTGAACTATCATAATAAAATAAAGTTTATTTTATAAGTACCATGGACCTATTAAGTATTAGGTACCTACCACAATAATAGTTCATAGTGTCGACTATGCTGTATGAAAGATGGGTAATTGGGTTACTTGTCAAAACATTTTAAGGAAAAAAACAAAATTAATTACCCGTTTTAACTTTTATTGATAATTCTTTCAGTTTTGACATCAATTTATTGGTATCAAGTTTATACAGTTCCATATTATAAAAAATACAGGAAAATAATGTTTAGGTTGTAACATTATTAACATTGTTAACATGTTCATATGAAATATTTTAAATTAGGTTTACTGTTTTTAATTTTAAATTTGTATAACGTTGACTAAATTAATATATTATAGATTAAAATATTGTTGTTTTAGAAAAAAATTAACCATTTGACTTAAATAAGCTTGTAATATACAATTAATTTATTGTTATACATTTTTAGCACAAACAAAATGTTGCCGGCGAACTGTATAGGCAAAATAGGTACATCACCGAGAAGTTCAATTTTGTCCATTTTAACTCATTGCAAGTATACTCCATTGACTGACAGAAAATAGTCAACTAAATCCAAACTTCTCGGCTCTATTCGTATGTGCGAAATAACCACATTCCGCCGGCGAATGAAGTATCATAGTAATGTGTGTACGATACTGTATCCGATATTGCGTACTCAGTAAAATACGAGAATATCTGAACGCAAAGAAAAATCGATAAGACGACAAGGGTTTTTAAAAAATGTTTAAATTAAAACAAAATGTACAGCAAAATATTACATTAATATTCTAAAATGCCATTAAATTAAAATGTAAATTACAGCTAAGAATAGACAATGATTTTTAGTATTTTAAAAATTAACAAAAAATTTAATTAAGCAAGAAAATAGAGACTGCTGCAGTCTAGTCATTGACAAGCTATCTTGAGAAGACCTCTGAATAATCGTTTCTTAATAAGCTAAAAAATAATTATTGTGACTAATTTTTTGGGTGTATGAATTTGGAGATCATAGATGCAGGTGACAGTACATCTACTAAATAATTTTGCTTCATTTTTTTTTGCTTCTTAAAATAAATTCGCCAGCAGACACCCACATTCCCCTTTCAATTTTTTTTTGTTTAAATTGTTCAAACATTGATCAGCTATCCCTGGGAAAACTAGATACCCCAAATAAATCATTTGTTGTATCATTTTTCTATTCAAAATATGCTCCTATATTTAATTTCTGTTCCATTTCTAATTTTTTTATTTTACCTCTAGTTGATCTTTTTATGTAGATTTTCTAGTTGAATTTTTATTATAATATATATTTTAAACTTTTACAAGCTATCTCGAGGAGACCTCTAAATAGTCATTCTTTAATAAGCTAATTATTGTGCATAATTTTTAGGGCTGTATAAATCTAGAGATTATAGACCAAACTTACTCTACAATTTTATCTGAATATAATTAAAGTTGGTGTAATGGTGTGTGAGTATTTTTTGAGGATTTTAAAATCTGGAGGTTTCAGACTGTAGTCATCAGATTTTATACCTTTTGTATAATTGTCTCTAATTTTTTTTGCTTCTTAAAATGCATTGATTTTTTTTATACGTTTTTACACTTTGACAAGCTATTTCAGAGGGACATCTGGTTAATCGTTAGTTAATTAACTCATTTTTTGTGTTTAAGAAGTTAGAGATTATGGACTGCGGTCTCTAGTTCCTATCTTAATTATTTATTTTAGTTATTTATTTTTTGCTTCGTTTATTTTACATGTGAATATATATACTTTAGTATTACATATGTATTTTCAAACTCTTACATCGCATTGATTAATTAGAGTTAAAATGTGAAGACTACACTACATTTTTAGATTCAAGCCTACTTTAAATTAAAAAAACTTCATCTTAGGCTAGAGTAAGGCCTTAAATAGGCTCTCGTAAGCAGTTTCAATTAGCATTACATGGCATAAAGTATAACGATGTGCGACGATGTTGGGTGGTGGCGCGGCGGCCCGCATGCCCTACAGTACCTATCATTGTGTAAGCAACCATCACGGCTTTAGATAGTAATATCTAAAGCCGTGGCAACCATCAAACATGTTACTGATACTTAGAGTAACTGAAAACTTTTATTCAATTAATTATTTGACTTGATTTTAACCAAAAAGGGTTTTTTTTCAAGTGCAAACAGTGCTCACAGTGTTTAAATCTGGTGTTAAGGTGTTCTTACTCGTAGGTGTCGCCATTAGATTATTATCACAGAAAACCAGTGTATCTGTTTGAAAAAAAATAATATTCAAATTTCTATTAATATACTTATTTATTTAAAATAATATAAATTAAACATCGTCATAAACATGAAATAAAAATACATGATGGTAATCATATTAGAGTAAAGACATTAGTCTTGGAATAACAAATAACCTCTTTAATGATGCTCAACTGAATTTTCAACGAAAAACTTAAATGTACGAAGTAATACTTATTTGTTATATTTATTACTAATAAGTTATAAGCATTAAGCAATAGTTATTGTTCTATGATAGTATAATACTATGACACCCATAACCCATTTCAAATTAAAATAGATATAGTATGGGATTGACGAATCAAAAACTTGATGCAATAGTACTTTTGAGAGTAGCAAGAAAAAATGTTTGGGAAGTATTTATACATAAATTGATCTTGTCAATTTCATTAATTATGATCCCTCATATAAATTACGTAACAACGGCCGGCCCTGTAACTGTAACACATAACAGAAATAATATTTTTTTTGTATATAGATAGCTATAGGTATATTTAATAATAATTAACATAAACAAAATAAATTATAACACTCGAACTAATATCATAAAATATGCTTTTAGAGTTTGTTTATCAATAATCAAAAAATGTTTTTTAATTATATATATTTTTATAATTGGTTTGCATACAATTAACAATCAATATTCAATATATGCTTATGTTTTGGAATATCATGAAAAACGTGTATCTATTATAATTAAAATTGTTTGGTTGTAAGCCGTCTAGTAATGTATTCATAAATCAAAATTAATAAATGAATGAAGGTCAATTACGTAGGTACTTCATAAATATAAAAATCAATACAATTTAAATTTAACGAGCGGAAAACGGAATTTTTTAGGTCTATACTATTCATATAGGTGTAGAATGGGAGGTCGAAATTTTTTACCCCGTATATTTTTTTTTTTTGTTACATTTTTAGAATATTATATTATATGTTGCTTACTAGAAACATAATAAACTATAGATTACCCTCCAATTTAAATTCATCACGCTACACCTATGATACTTTAAAACATACACCTCTCATTTATACGTTATTAATTGTATTAATAAAATTGTCATATTATATGTAGGTATTATATGACAGTAATTCAATTTTCAAATAAAGTTCCAATTGAGTTTTTTTAATTTATACTAGACATGAATTAAAAATAAGACTAATAACTATTAAAATGCTTTTAGGTGATCAATGTGTTGATATTCACAGATATTATACTGTTCTATAGTTATACCTTCAATGCATTACTATATGGATCCTAGTTATTTTTCATAGTACAGGAAAATTCACCCCTAATGAGCAGAGAAACCACTTAAACACCTTAAAATATACAAGTAAGTAAGTATTATTTATCTAATAAAAAAAATTGTGTGTAAAATTCCACCGCTTATAATAAATGTATACAATATATAGTAAGACTTATTATTATTAATGAATGTACAATTTAACAACGAATACCGTTCACTTTTAAGGAATTCAATATAGGCAATATTTTAAATTGCCCGTAGTAAATCAAACACGAACTGGCGTTATTTTTTAGGTAAAAATATTATATGATTTTATACATTTTGTAAAAATTTATCAAATTTGTTTACAATGGAAAATGTATTGTTTTGAACATGTGGGTTTTAATTTTTCTGCTGATGCCTTCTTATAAATACTAACAGAATAAAATTCACTGCAAACATTCATCGTAAAATAAAGTAAAAATTTTAAATGGATTTTAAATTTAATGGACTGACACGGGATTAGCGCTGAATAGTTAATAATTCAAATAAATGTTACTTACATTAGAACGACTTCTGTAGGTAACTCGGAATGTCATTACAATTCCTGTTTTCCAAGAGTTATCGTTTTAGACTAGAAGCGACAACATCACCATGCATTTTGGTCGTCAGAACCACTTATTGAGCTGGTGATTTATAAAATTATGTTAACAAATTTTTTTCCATTTCTGGTTCTTTCGATAAGATGACCACAGCTTAATGATTCATATGGATGGATTTCACATAAATGTCTATATCATTTATAATCGTCCATTAACCGAATCGATTTGTCATGAACAAGAAGCTTTTGCATACATATTGATATCAAGTAAAATATGTTCGTGTACCTATAATATAATTTTTATTTCGTTATAGTTCAACTTTCAACATAATCATAATATTAGTGTAATTAATTTTACAAATAAATGTATCGTACCGCTTTAAATTCGTTTCAAATTCTCAAACATTACGATGTCCAATCTATATTGAGCAAAACCCAAAGCTGGAATATTGTATATATTATTGTCCTTTAGGCAAGGTCGTGCCATAGGTTGGTCCGGTCATTAGCCGTGCAATAAAACCAGTATTCTCGACGATCCATCGCCTCAGTTACCTTATTATTATTCTCTCCTGTCAAACACTCTGCATCAAAAGTCGTTCTTTATTTTGATGAACTATGACGCAATCTAAATATATTTTAAATTGCCTGCATTGTCAGAAGATATCAAATATTTCTTTGAATTTATTTTATTTAAGTAACAATAACTCGTACATACATTTTAATTTTACTAAACTAATAACAGTTAATATGTGTTTGTTATTACTTGCAATTTACATTTTTTATTTAAAATGTTTATACTTTTTTCTAAACCTATCCAACAAAACATTTGAACTTAATTTATAAAAATCATAATCACTTATCAAACAGTTCAGTAAACAAATGGAACAGGCACCGAATAAATTCAATTTTTCGTTGATTTTTGGACCTGTAGATAATCAGGTGAAGCACATACCATTAATTATTTAAATAAAACATATGCGAAAACACTATACAACTTCTACAATTAATCAAACTAATACAACTAACTATATCAGATAAATTATTAAAAACTAATAAACTTGACATAAAGTCGTATTTACAACGATTTGTTTACACAAAGATATTTAGTTTACGGATATTTTGCAATACGTACCTATACGGCTAATGGCTCCAAGTAAAATCCAGTATCTATTCTGTATATTATATGGAGTGTGAGTGTATAAATTCAATAATATAAATTATTAGTATTTACCAGTTACAACCTATACATTTGAATCATATTTATCAATATACAATTTAGCATCGTACATTAAATTATTGCTTCCAGTTGTTTGAACCGATGTAGTTAAGAATCAAATTATGCACATGAATTATATTAATATTTACATTATGAAAGGAATGATAAATATGGTACTAAAAAACATAGTGTATTATAAAATTGAAAATCATAAAATTGTTTGTGTCTATAAAGAATGGACCAGTTTATGCATACCATGTATATGCATAACCTGCTGATAAAGTTTTCCTACAGCATTTTAAAATACGCCTAATGTGTGAGTGTGTATAAGAATTACGTGTTTAACATTAAATTCGGAAATAAATATTTTTCATAGCTACTTATTACATTGCTGTTGGGGATTTAAATGAGGTATTAATAATAAGGGCCGCTAATGGACCACGGCCACGCAACCAATCATATTATAGTTTCATTAAATGTCTATTTCATGTTTTTATAAAATAAGGACTGTAATAAAGGACATGATCAAGGATGATTATGCGCTGCTAAATGTTTATGGTTTGAATAACAATGATATAATCTCAGTCAATCGAGTGAAAAATTAGACGTTTTTGGATTATTGATTTCTGTTATAGCTTCGTTTCAGCGGATGCTCATGCAACCTTAACCCAAATTAAATAATTCACTAAGTATGTTTGTGTATACGAATTCGTATGCGATGATTTATCCGATACGTGTTTTTAATAAATATCTCAGTAATTCAAGATTCAACTAGCTTATGCAGTTACGCACAATACATCTAGGTCTTAATTGTTTTGATTAAAAAACTTCCGAACAATAGGTATATCACATTATATTTTCAGTTGAATAAAATGTTAAAAACGTAGACGACCTGTACTTGGGTACTTCTTTTTTATATTATCGCAGCTATGTATTTAGATTTCAGTAAAGTTTAATCTACTTAACTAAGTATATGCAAATTTGATTATGAAAAAGAAGCAGCCAAAGTAAAATTGGTGTATTATTAATTTATCAGGTATCTAATATCTATTTAAGAACAGTTGATGATTAGTAGTTAATTGAAAGATGACATAACTATATTAACTCAAAATAAGAACCAAACAATAAAAAGAACCCCATAATATTATATACTGAAACATTAAATATTATATTGATATTTATATAGGTATTTCAAAACTCGTATCGCTAATTGCACCTATGTGTGATATCAAAATTTAAATTTAATGATTCGAATATAAAGTCTAAACTTTGCTCATAATATGCAATACTACTTTGTAATATTTAATTTACAATATAATAAACTCTTTAATATTGCGATTGAAAAAAAAAACTTGGAACTTGCTCTGCTGTATAGTAGATTTTGAGTATACTTTGTAGGTACCTACTGTAATGAATGTGATAAACTTTGAATTTCGTATTAAACTAATGTATTTGAAAAACAATTCTTAGCGAAGACTGTGTTACTGACAGTTTCTGTTACTAAGGATATTACAATCAGTTTTTTTTTCTGGTAATACGGTAGGTATAAGTAGAACTAAATTCTACCAAAAACATTAAATATTTAAATGTAATTAACTTATTAATCAATACAACTACAGCATTTAAATAGCTTAGAATTAGTAGTCTCAGTTTAATTTGAAAATTGCATTGTGAGGTACGCACTAATAAAAAATTATAATATATATTGTAATGTCAAACATTTTAAAGACACTTTTTATAGTAGAAAAAATGTTTCAGTTTTCAACTACAATAAAATTTCTGATAGAAAAATGAATCTACTTTGGGCGGTCAAAACTCAAAAGTAATATTCTCAATAATATTAATAACTAATAAGGAAAATAAATAATGATTAACGGGAATTGTTCACAAAACCTCGTTTCGACAAAATCGATTTTTTTATTTTGTTGTAACTTGTAATTAAAAAAGGTGTACACGAATTGCGTCCTACTGGCTACTAGATGTATTGGTACCAGGTAGTAGAATTTTTATTTTGTTTTCAGAGGTTATCCGTGGTGTATTAATTTTAAGGGAGCCTGGACTCTAATATTATGTTTCGATATATTATATTACGTACCTACCTAATATTATAAATAACTGATGGATGGATTTGTTACCGATTCCATACCTAAGCAATAATAAGCAAGTTCGTTTATCGTCATCATGAACAATAAAAACACGACTTCTATTCTACCCATACTCTTTCTGTAAATTAAAATAAAATAACAATGTAAGATTTTGAAAAAGCTTATCTTTTAAGACATATAAACCTAATTTTTTACTGAAATATTGATTGATATCATTATTATCGTCAGTTTGGATAATTTGTGTACTTAAGTATTAATTAATACTTAAAGTTTAACAATTGAATTCAAGGTTTCTCGTAAGTAGTTTATTCCGAAAGCAAAAATCAATTATATTTCCAAGTAAATATTTGGGTAGTTTTGGTTTTTTTCGTCAATTTACAACGACGTCAAAGATTATTTGCCTTATCTTAATGGCATTCAGTTACCCTATGGTCTATATTATATTATACGTTGTCGATGAAAGCCTATAAAATAATAATATTTGTAATTTTCAATGACGATAAACATTATCTACGTTCTCTAAATGGACTTACGTACTTTATACACTGCTATCGTATTATACACTGTGGACAAGTATGTAGGTAACGTGTTTATTCAATGTTACGGTCTTCAGTCTTCAGTGTATGTCTATAGTTACTGTTCTGGCGGGCGTAATTATTTGCATCGTTTTTTTCTTCATATCTACATCGAAATTTTCTTGTTTTTTTTATTAAATTGTTTAGAATGCCTAAAGTTGCAAGTTCAATCAATAATAAGGTAGACGCATATTTAAAAGAATTTCCGAATGGAACATTTCAATGTGATGGGAAAGTTTTATACTGTAAATGTTGTGAAAAATCGGTATGCCATCATTACGTCAGTTGATGTGGAACGTTCATTCAGTCAATACAAAAACATTTTCCGACCAAATCGCCGCCATTTTACGTTTTTAAATCTTAGAGAATATGTAGTTTCGTATTGTTTTAATAATTATTAATTAGATAAGAGATAAGATTTTTATACTTACTTTTGGTACTTTTTTTTTCTGTTAAGCGGTTATTACATATTTTGATTTTTTTTTACATATTTCAATAAAAATAAGTACATATTTATGTACATATTTTGATTTTTTTATTACAATAAAATCCGTTCCCTACTAATAAGTGATAGTAAAACTGTAAAAGGAATTACTTCAAAAGAATTTTAAAATCATGTATCTTGAAATATGCTTAGGAATATAGGTTGATTGACCGCCCATACAATTGTTTTTTGTATGACATAGGTAATGACTAATGATTAATAATTTAATTCAAAATGATTACATACTTTATAGTTCAATGGCGAGGTACAGTCAACACCAATGGCAGAAAACCTCCCTCAAAAATAATGGTTGGAGCATTGTTTCTACTAAATAAAGTGCCTTCAAAAGCAAACATAAAATATTAAAAACACACCATCCTAAAAGTATCGAAAAGTACTTATTAGCATTGTTTTGATTTTAATCAAAATTGTTTCAAATTTGCTACTTAAGAGTTAAGACCACCTTCAAAGTATAACGTTGCATTTTTTCTGGTCCAAAACGTGATGACAGTAAATAGACACAAGAACAAAAAAGTAATGTATTTAAAAATACACACACACATTATTGATGAAATGAATACGTTCATCGCTCCATACTGACTTAAAAATGTAATATACATTTTAACATCTATTTATATTTTATTATACTAATAAATCATTCTATAGTTTTTTTTCACTATAATCAAAACGTAAAATAATTACATATGTTGGTAAGTACCAAAAAGAGGTTTTTATTAATTTAAATAATTACATGAAACACTTTATTACACTAAATAATTAAATTGTAATTAAATATTTTGTTTGCCAATTTTATTACTATAAATATATATAATATCAGTTCACTCAGTTGTACTTGTATTTAATACAATTAAATCACACTAAAATTTAAATTGAATAGTAAATTAATTTGAAATTTGTCCCGAAAATTGTTTATCACAACCTATATAGTCTATAGATTTTGAAACTTAACGTCCTGCACTCCTGCGTCTATATAATTCTTATTGTAATATTTAAATTGTTCTTATATTTATTTACTGTTCTTCATCAAACATAATAAGTAACAACTAGTAATTTTCTTATAATTAGTGAATAACAAAATTAATTATACTAACGAATAATAGACCTGCAATTGTAGACACATAAACGTATAATATCGTTGATAAATTGGAACCTTAAACTTGACAGAGAAAGCTTGATTTCTTTTAGACCTTAGATGAGTTAGAAGTAAGGATAAAATTAATTCAAATATTTGTATTTATGTGTATTTATTATAAAATAATTAAATAATAATTTCGCGTCAAATTGTTTTTGAATGGAGGAATTAAGTAACTTTAATCTAAATTGAAAATATTTTTTTGTCTGTTTGGCAACTAACCTAAAGTTTTTATAATCCTTTTGACAAATGCGTTTGCACAAAGATGCTTGGAGACTACTTGTATCTACATAAATCGAAATTTCAAACCGGTTTTGTTTTGTTTTTAAATAAAAATAATACTATGTTATAAACATTATTAACATATATTATATTAATTGCTTTATATGCTACAAACTAAATTAATTTAACTACACTTGTTTTTAAATAAGATTATTTTATACTTGAATTCAATGTATACTATGTATAATGTATATGTATATTAGATTGTCATAAATACATTTACATTTTTGGTTATGATGGACATAAATGCATAGAAGGAAATAATATTGCTAACTATTTTAAATTACTTTTTTCTACCTATGTTTTTTTTTTTTACAGACAATATAAAAAAGATAAATTAAAATGAAATAATATAGGTAATTAATTAAATATACATTGTAGTATATAATAAGTTTATCAAACTATAACTTTATTATTTAGGTAGATAAATAAAAATAATACGTTCACATTTTCATTTTAGGAAAACGCATTTCTAAGTTCTTACTTGAGTATAATTTACGAAGGCTATATTTAAATTACTAAGTATAATCTTATGTATCATTTTGTAATATTTTTTATTAATTTATTAAAGAAAAGTTCTGAGAAAAGTTATTACATAAAAAACTAAGCATAATTTAATAAAAAGTAAAAACTCTTAACTGCAGCTAGCTAAAATAAGTACTTTATTCTATAAAATAACAATAGAAATATAAAGATCCTATACTATATTGACTGATGCAATGATAGTTTCATAATTGGTTAATATAAAAACCCCTTTTAAATGTTCACATTAAAGGGACTAATTTTCTATATTTTAGATTGTATGCAGAGCGGTAGATATATTGATTTTAGAACTGTGTATGTGAGTTTGTTGTGTCTGTATTTCTGTAAACACTTTTTATAATGCATTTTCAACTTCAGCAGAATTTCCGGAAGGAATTGAATGGTATTAAAGGGGTCGTGTTTTGGATAAACGCAACGGAAAAATGTATAACAACGAGGAATGTCGCACAGCATCATTTTTCTCGGAAACCTAAGAAACCAATCGTACCCATAATAATAATATATCGTCGGTATAATTTAATATTTGTCTGATTATGTTTCACGCCCACTTGTGGTGCATACTTATTGTAGCGAAAACGAGATACAAAGAACACACACGGAGTCTTTTAAACCTTTCGCGAATTAGTCGACAAAATATGCGTGACATGAATACGATAGGATCCGAAATAATAATAGGAGGTACCCATAGCACTTTAGTGATTGAGAGGTGAAAATAAAAAATAAAAAACGTTTTAGATGTACACACAATGCGCACACGTACCCCGTACTGCCCCGAGTGCCAGAGGCAATTATTTATCTGCGATAACGATGGTGTCAAAATCTGTCTTTATAATAATACGGGTAGGTAGGTACTTACTATAAATTTTACTGCAGACCTGGAGTGTGTACAGTTTACGCATTCGTTTGTATTCGCAACTTTAATGGCTTTAGTGGTATTAGTAATAAATTAATGGAATCAAAAAACCGCAAGCAATTCCAAACCAGTCGACCGGACCAAAGGCATATTTTATTGTTATTGTTGACGGGCATTCCTAATCAGTGAGTTAAGTACGGCACACGCGGTATCAAGGTCTCCGGACACCCGTGCCAATGTTTTTTACACAATATTATTCGGTTTGACCGTATGAATTATTCTATGTATTATAATAATATGTTCTTCCACAGTGTCACGACCTAGACAATCGTCTACGACGCGCGAGACCGATTTTGCTATTGGTATACTTGTACCTTTTATTAAAATGTTTGCATACGTGCGAAGTGCCATTTATTACCTTGGTGGAATTGTTTATCAAACACCGAACGTATACAAACTGCACTTCAACAATTCGACGAATAACCAATAAAGCGAACATAAATTAAAATTCTGCAGTTTGCGTAATATTTTATTATTCGATCCAGAGTCTGAACAGAATTTATTGCGAGAAATAGGTATATTATTCAATTGATGAAAGGTAATAATAACCAGCTAAGATCAAAGTTAAACATTTAATAATAATATATATTTATATTCCATATCATATTTATTTGTGGCAACATACCTGGCCATCGGGATTTAAATAATTGTATAGTTGTATTTATAATTATTACGAGCTAATTAATATTAGTAGATAGCTAAAAGTGCCCAAAACAAAGATAGATATAAAAATACATTTATATGATTAATGTTATCGTTATGGGCTTATGTAATGTGTGTATTGTAGAAGAACAACGAGAAAATAATGGAAATTAAAATAATAATATTATATTAATCGTTAAACGTTACCTTTAATATGTATTTATTCTTAACGATTATTACATTATGGAAGAAAAAACCGTAGATACCTAATGGAAACTATATGTGTGATTCTTACCCATGCCAAATTCAAGTTTCTACATTATTTAGATTGTGCAATATTGTGCTAATGGACGCATATGCGGCAAACGATAAATCTAACGGATTTCCCGGAATGTGTAAAATAATAATATAATATGTACGATGATTCGGAGTTTGACTTGAGTTTTAAGTATATATTATTCAAAACATAATGTAGGATTAGAAAAATTGAATAATCATTGAGTAGATTTTAAATCAAATTGAAGTCTTTGTAAAAAAAAATGTTAAATGTTTGGCATCGTGTACGGTATATTATATAAATTCCATTAAGAATGTCATCAAGAGTAAAGAAGTAAAATGAAAAAAATTTATTTTGAGATGCATTGTAGTTTGTAGATTATGTAAATAAAAATTTATCATACTATAATCACAAACCATTTGAACAAATGATTTATAAATGACAAATAAAAGAATCAAATCACGCTTAATAATGTTTTTTTTTTAATATACCTCTTTTTATTTGAATATCTGAACCAAGATAACATTTAATTATGAAACAGGGTTGTAAACGGCACCATTTTGTGTTACTTATACACTTAAAAGCATAGTTACCTGTACAAAGCTTACAGATTAATATTTGTTTTTAAACATAAAAGGTGTTATAATTGTTGAAATTTTTTATTCATATCGATTTTTATTTTTATTCAAGTTGAAAATTATTTTTATTTTCATAATTTATTAACTCAAGCTTAATTATAATGTTACAATGCATCTATACCTAATAATTTACAAGTTACAAATTGTTTTATTAATAAGTTTTTTTTTCTTAGGAAGGTTATATACTATTTTTATGTAATAACTCGTATACATTTTTTTTTTAATTCCTCGCTATATCCCGTCCAACGATATGTCGAACACGTTTCTCAGACGTAGAACATAATGTAATGTGTATTTATACTTATGTAAATACAATTGTCTCCGTAGTTGATTTTCTTTAATACTTCTTACCAGATGCGTATCAGAAATTGTTGTCTTGAAGACTTGAACGACCTGAACCTATAAATAAACGATATTTTATCGTCACCGCGGTAAACCATTTTCGAATGCAATTTTTCTTATTTAAAAAATGAACACACAATATATTATGCAAATTCAAACTTGCACACATGTTCATAACTGACATATTTTTTTTTTCATATTGACCGATATCAAATATTTCTCTATCGTTCCGATCACACACGACTACGCGAGTGACTTATGATATATTTGATGAGAAGGGCGAGGCTCATTGTAAACACTAGGTAACGTGATATAAACAACAATTACTGAATTATATTATTGTAAAGTTGTGATCTATAGCAGTTAAGTGGTCGTTGTTGGACACTGACCAACCGTCAGAAATTATAAACGTGTAATATTATGCCGTGTCGCGTAGGATCTGTTTAAATATCGTTGGATGAGTTTTCGAATACATAATAACACGGCCCAGGTTCACTGGCCAAGACCATGACAATTGAATTATCCGTCGCTTATGCATACCATTTATTTTTAATACAAATATTCATCCGGACAAGATGAAACCAATGATCTTTTTAACATATTATTACGCGTGTTTAATAATAGGACACGACGATACAACGACCTGCTGCAATGGGATTGGAGGGAAATAACGAGATTTTCAAAAGTTATTGTGAGAGAATACCGCCGACATGGATGTGTCAAAAATGTAATATTTCTATTAAAAATTGAACGAGAAAAAATATGCACTAGGTGGCATAAAAAAACGGTAATTTAAAATATAAAATTACCTCTAGAATAGCTTGAATAAAAAAACGAATACCTATAATATAAGTTACACGCCTTTGAATTAATTTTTTTTTACTTCGGAACCCTTTTGTTTAAGATTTTACAAAAGAAAATGTGTTTTAGTAATTAAAATTAACACGACGGCTTTACATAATAATAAAGCATTATACATTGTAGACGACAGAAAGGAAATTAGCGATTACAAATATACATACAAATCGACTATAGAATATTAACACAGGTATCCGAAAATTGGAAGAAAGGAATAATTAATAATCTGTCAGGTTCAGAATTATACCTATTTGAATAACATTTGATGTTTTAATTGAATTGTAATATATATAAAATCGGAATAGTGGATTAATTAATCACTAATTGCTTTGAATCGTATAAAAGGGTAAAACCTTAAGAAAATATTATTTTATCAAAATGCGTGTATTTTTATTACAATTTTATGTTTGACATTAATCTTAGACATTGTATACTAAGAGAATAGAGGATATAGTGTAGCCCATGCCTATGCACATAGGTACTTATTTTAATAGAATTGTAATTTGTAGACTTGTAGTAACACATTCGAGTATCACGTTATACCTATAATTATATATGATATAATATATCCACGATGCAGAATGGCTACTTTTCTTTATACATTGATAATAAGTAAGAACATAAGTTTATATCTTGAATTCTTGGCTGATGACTTATGAGTTGTGTGATCATAGTAATGTTGAAAGTGTGTGATCATAAAATAACTTTTTACACGACTCACCAGTTTTTTTTTTTTGCCGATGTATACACATCAGTGTACTGAATTATCAGAACTAAACAAATAAATAGTTCGAATAATAAATTATTTACATTAAAGCAATTTGTTTGATGTCTTACAACAACGTATGCTTTTTGAATTCCTACTACATTAATATACCTTAACCTAACGCTTTTAAGTTCTAGTTTTTATAGTGGAAATTGTTTCTTTTAAAATAGCCTATGACATATATTCCTGTAGGTATTTATACCTTATAGGTACCTATATACAATAGTACTACCGTCTACCTTATAATAGATGCCTATCTAGTAAATAATATGCGATGTGCACACATTTTCAATATTTTCATTTACCATTTTTTTATTTCAAACTCATTAATTTCTATTAAGTATTTTATTTCACCAGGATTAACAGTATATAATATATTGTTATGTACATTGTACCTATATATTATATATACATACTAATGTATTAAAATTATTTTATATTTTTGTTAGATCCAATAGTAAGTTTATTAATTTAAATAAAGATTTACAATAATAACTGTTATAAAAATAAAAATAAAACAATTCAAAGTAGGTAGTAAACCAAACATGATAAACCACTTACACAGTCACACAGTTTAGTAGGTATACAACTACGATTAAATTGTATACACGTATTTAATTATTTAATTATTATAGGGTTAATTTAATAAGAAATAAAAATCATAGTGCTCACAGTTCAACTATAGCTTTGAAATAAACATATACGCAATACAATTAAGTAATAATAGTAGATACCTACCCATAAGGTGCCTGTAGGCTAAAGTATATAATAATAACTGAATTCACAAACATTCCTATTTAGGTTGAATTAAAGTTTGATTTTCAATACATGTCACGTAAATACATTGTCACCTTAATTTTGTACAGCATTGTGCTGTTATACATGAGTAGATGGGTACATTATTATTAAATGGACGCAATACATTCACGAGTATATCTATTCCATGGTCACCGAGTTTCGCTCTAAAAAATCAAATCAAATTGTTTTCATTGCCTGTATTATATAACTTTTATAACATCTTTAGACTAAACAATTATTTTTAAACATATCCTTGCTTGGGTCGGAAATTGGTTAGCGATAGCATAAAATGTATTCAACCCTCCTTATTGGTTTGTATTAGAACTTTATTTTTTCTTAACATATCAGTCCACTATTTCAGTCTTCAGGCAAATTGAATCATATTTTAATTTATAGGTATATTATGTACTTATCGCAGTTCAGTTTAGTGTTTATTACGAACAAATCTTGAGAGTTGAGATCAACAATCATAGATCTTATAGTAATGTATTTTAATACGTACCATAATTTATGGACTCATAACAAATGTCAAATCGAAAATTAAATTTGATGTGTTTAGAATATAACATGTTTTCTTACATTTTGTGTTTGAAGTATGAACCATTTTTTTAATGATCTATTTTTCAACTAAAAGATGTAACGTCACGAATGAATTGTTTTTTTATAATATGACACGTAAGAAATTTAAAACAAAAAACTGATGTCATTAGTATTATCCAACTATCGATCAGTTTATCCGACAGTTTTATTCCGGGGAAAATAACAATTTAGGTACTACAAATACATATAACATACAAATAGGTAGTATAAAACGTGTTATATTATACACTTTAGTTGTTGTTCGTTTCAGTTTCATGGTGCAGCAGCAGCAGCAGTTGTATCACAGAATTAATACTCTAAGTCAGCAATACAAAAGTGTATCAGAGAAAAATAACTCGCACCACTGTCGCACCACTGTGCCTACAGAAACGCTCGATTAAAATATCCTCTTGCAGCTTATCAATATATTATAATAATTACATTATCCGATCGTTTCCGATGGTTCGAGATTAATCCGTCATCGAGATCGCTGCGGAACGATAACATTATTATAACCGTTCAGCCTCTGACGGTGTGGCGCCACCATACGTCGGGCAATCGTGTATATACCTAAACGTACCTTACCAACACCGAAGACAAGACGACTGTGGACAAAGTGTACCCATGCATATGGGCATATGGCTATATTGTCCAAAACGGACCTCTGCGACGGTTCGGAGGAGACGTTTTGCCGGGCCGTATACATTGTATTAAAATAATATTATATATTGTTGCCGACGTAATATTATAAAGCTCAAGTCGTGTGGTCGTGAGAACCGAATCGCCGTCGCCGCCACGTCACGGGATTCCGAGATCGGAGCAGTCGTCATCCATCCTCACCGGCAGCAACCGCAATTTATGTGGATATTCGTGTGCAAAAGTCGCCGCCGCTATTGTGTTTTCCGTTTGGGACCTATTCAATTGTCATGTGGACCCGATAAACGCGTCTCGTCGCGTCTCATAATAATAATAGTAATAACAACATTAAACGTATATACAAGTACTGGTATATAATATATATCTATGTCACGGGTGCCTATACATGTTATATATACATATAAATATACAATATATTCTGCGAGACTCGACATTATTACTTATATATATATATATATATATTTATATAGATACACATACATAGGTACACGTGTTTACGCGCAATATTGATATGTCTGTCGGGTTTATGTACATAGAATATTATATACATAATACATATATATTATAAGAGAGCATACCGTCGGCGTTTAAATTTATGACGGTCAGCTCTCGCACTCGATACAATATTATAATATCACACATACACACACGCACACACACACATACACGACCTACAACCGTCTCAACTCTGGGCCTTGTGACCGTCGTTGTCGTCGTCGTCGTCGTCGTCGTCGTGCCCGCGGTGGTCTACGCGATATGGTGGCGATTTCACGCCGTCTTCAGGACGCTGCTCTGACACGTAATATAGATCTCTGGTCACGATCTATCTCCCAGGACTCGCGTTTTATTATTATTATTATTATTATTATTATTAATTCCTATATTATTATATTGCCGAATAGCCAGTTTTTTTTCCGGAATTCTTGCCTCCCGGCGATCGATGAAATTTAATTCGCCAATAAATATCCGTGTTTATTATTTGAGTTTTGAACACTGAACAGTTTAAACACCTATACATATTGACGTTATATATCATTATAAGTGTATAATATATGAGTTATATGTCTAAATTACACCATAAGTGTGTAATTATAATTAGATTAATTACAGTTTAGTGGATATTATTTTTGAGAATTCATATTGAAAAAAATCAATAACTTCTCATTTGTTGTATCTTTATCTTGACAGCTATCTTGACTGCACTGCGAAACAACAGCAACTGCTGCGTAAGAGCTAGTTCCGTTTTTTACAAATATTATGTAACTGATTTTCGTATTCCGTTAATTTAAACGATTTTGTGGCTTATATAAATATAAACGTCTGGAAGTCTAAAATAATAATAATATATTAGAAGGTATGAAAAATTACTCAAACAAATAAAAAAATATGGTGACACATAACTAAGTAGGTAATACAGTAATATACGCACGTCAATAATTTATCACACAAATTAAAAAAATTAAGTATGTTTTAATATTAGCAAACGTTTTAAATTGCACAGTATTTTATATTTTTTAAATATTTTTTACTAACAAGTTTAGATATCACAGAAAATAAACAATTTTAAATTTTAAATACTCAATATTCTACATTTTGGTTTAGTGTGTATATTGTTTTTGTTGCTATTTTTTATATTACTGACTACAAAAAGGGATTCCTACACTACGTACAATTACCCACCAGGAATTCAACTTACCGGTTAGACAAACCGATCTGTTCTTATTCCAATGAATAAATCGTTATTATTTAGTGAAAAAAATTCTCTACCGACCCGTATAATAACGCTCAAGCTTATCGACGTCATATGTGTTCAGTATAAGATGTAAGTGGTGTAAACGTGCGCACTTCATATATAGGCGTCAACGACCGGTTTTTTTTAAATGCCAGTTGATCGAAAACCAATGTCCCTCCCTCAACCAGCAATCTGTTAGAACATTTCAACAAACTCGCAAGTCGCAATTGTGAAGATTAGACCTTTATTTTTTTTATTCTTAAGAATAAGAATTAATTCTTAGAGAATTCTTAGAGAATTCTTAAGAATAAATACGGTATAAAACGAAAACTCATATCGTTCCAAAAAGACTCGTCGGACCGATTAAGTCTTTTAGGGTAATTTAAACGTTAATTTCGTATCGATTATAACTTCACCATATTTTAAACCACCATAGCTTAAAATCCATTATACTAACATTAACGTCCACCAAATTATTAGCTTTTAAATATATTCGTGAAATACGTAAACTGCAAATGTGATATATGAAAGTATACCTATGTGTAATAAAAGGTTAGGTACACCGGTACACGATATTATTTACACAATAACAACGATGTGTAAATTTGGTTTTATTTACAATGAAAAAATTCAAAATCTCGGAGAAAAAACTTACCATGGTAATATTTTAAGTTGAGTCAAATATTGATTCCTTTATGATATGTAATAGCTGGTATGTATTTTATAAAATTGTTGATATTATTGTAATGGACTGTAACTGGAAATCAATAGGGTGAAAACGTTCAAGTGTATAACAAGTTAAATTTATATAAAATATTTTTAATAATTTTTAAATATTCAATAAATCTTTTTAATTTAACATTTAAAAGGGTAAAGTACATATAGGTGTGGAAATAATATAATACAAATTACAATCATATTTTAGTAAAATATAAGTGGGTACTTTTCCATTGTTCGATAAAAACATTTTTTTTTCGACTGTTATATAAGTTGTTTACTTTTATATATATAATGTCTTTATACGTAATATATATGTATCTATAAAATATTTACCTTATTTATCTAGTTGTTATTTCTATATACGGGTAATATATCTTTGATAGGTGTATTTAAAAATGCGGTAAGTTATAAATGTAAGGTTTTCATAATTTTTTCAACCGTAGTTTTTTTCGTAGACGTTTTTTTTACTTTTAATGTGAATCGTTTTTGCTAAAGGTAATCCAAATGAGGAAATAAAGAAGTTAAAGAATTTAGATCACGTTATTTGATGCGCACAAGATCATTCCCCGGGAATCATAATATATAACGTCATTACTCATTACAAATGCAGTCTATAAAGTACATATAGGTACATCTGAACATCCTTAGGACGTATTTATGCGTAATACATTAATGCGTTTATAACAATGTACGATTTTTCCAAGCCTTTTTATTTATTTTATTATGTTGTGAGCTATATAGTTATTACGTACTTTTCTCGTAATTAATTTTGCACCACGAATCTGGCAACGACAAACGAATACCTCCTCAAGTTACATCGATATTGCAAATATAGCCGTTCTGTAACAAAAAAACAGTTACAGCGTTTCGTAGAATCGAATCTTGACTTATTGTTATTTTTTATTTACGGACATTGATCCACATCAAATAATATTTATTGGTAAATAATTTTATGTATTTACTTAAAAGTTTATTATTATGTTTAACATGATTGTGCACAGTAAATATATCATTATAAAATTTACATTGTAACCTGAAAAATGTATTCCATAAATCAAAGATTAAGTTCTACTCGATAATAATGTAACATAGTGTTGAAATTTGGTTATTTTCGGTGCTATTGATGTATCTTTGATACTTGGTAGTTGATGGTGGTCCACGCAAAACGTGTTTTTGTGTAATCAAATTACGACGTGTTGAGTCCCCTTAATGAATAATATTTTATTTCTTATGGCAGTGTGTGACATTATATGTGCATATAATTAAATTTTAGTACACATATTTAAAAATAATAAATTTAAACGTGCACATAATAATAATTACTATCAATGCTCCTTTAATACACGTGTATTAACTATTTCGGAAAAAAACAATTTTAAAATAATTGATTATATCTAAAAACTACATGAGAGTACACATGTAAATATGTAATACAGTGGTCTAATTATTACTTTGAGATAGTAGAATTTTGAGTGGGTACAAACGTAGTATAGTAAGCATATAAAAAATATTACTCGTAAGATATTATTAAAAGTGCACTTGATTATTATTTACCTTAACTTAATATATAACTTAATTAAATTGAATCACTATATTATAATTACATTTCAGATCAACTAATTGAATAGTTCATAAACGTTTTATTACGTTTTTGTATAAAATACTGTTTAGTTGTTATTTTTTTAAGGTAACATCGATGACAAAGGCTCATTGTTTAGTAGGTACGTCACTTTTGTAACTGATAAATTAATACTAAATAAAAATATTAGTTGGAATTTGAAAATTGTATATTTGTGTTTATAAAATAATACATTATGAAACACTTTTTATTTAAAATATATTAATATAGGTTGATCAATGAATGATTTCAACTTTTCAAATATATTTATATATAATATATAGGTACTGGAATATTATACGTTCAGTATAGTTTATGCGTGACTACAAAACGATACAATTTTTACCTATTGTATTTTTTAATATCCGTATGATATAAATGCATTATAATTTATATTTTAATAATACATGATGCATGCATATTAAGTTATTTTATACATTTGGCCACTATTACTTTTAAAGGTTTAATTGGCCTTGATAATTAGGTTCCTATCCACAGAAGCGCACACAATTATTCCACTGTATTTAAAATAACTTCAGACTTATTTGTATCATGATCTTTTTTAAACATTCACATCCATCTCGCATTTGATCATAATTCTTTCAAGGTCTAAGATTTGGTCACGCTAATAATTTTGAAAAAAAGTAATGGGTGAATAGTTTCCTGAGAACTCCGCTTCAACGTGTTCGATTGCAAGTAAGTACCCAATACAATTTAAACCCATGAGCCATATTCAATTTGATACACATAGAATAATGAATGAAAATATTTTAGTCAGTTCTTCATTCAGTTTATATCATATTGTACAAGCTTCGTTTAAATATAAATCTAAAATGTATAATACGGTTTTTATAAGACGAACCTAATGCTAACAGCTCGATTCATAATTCATTTCAACATTATACGCATTGACATGAAGGTATTGTGTAGTAGTGTAGTGCCTATAAAATAACGGTCACTCGATAAATATTTGTTTTTCTATTAAATCGTTAAAAAATTATCTTAAACTGGAAAAGTAAAATAACGTAACAAACGGTTAGGTATATTGTATGAACTAAATTATAATAAAATGATATATATAATGCATTTTAGTGTTGAAATTCGTCATCTATGATCGTATACATAGGTACATTACTTTTTAATAATATCTACCAAAATTAGCTTAGATACATACCATTTGTCTGGTTTGAATAGACATACCTATCTATTCTATTGAATAACAAAACATTCGATTACAGTGCCAAGATTTTTTTTCACGACATAACATCCGCAAAATCCAAATACATTTTTCATTGTTAAATATTATAATTTAACACCTACCGAATAAACCGAACAGCATATATTATAAGTAATAACTAATAACTGTCGTCATAATGTTGTCACCAAACGAAACTTAAAGCCTTAAGGCTTAGGCTTAGCATTTACAATACACCGAAATAGTTGCTAAAATATGTATTTGCGCTGAAAAATATAATTTTAGGGTGTGTACTGTGTTTAAAGATATAAAACACTTCATCATTTTACAAACGTTTGAAATGGAGAAAAAAAATTTTCGCATAGTAATTATTTATTATAATATTTGAACTATATTATTATTACGGACACATTTAAAGCTACATAATAATAGCCATGTTGTCAAATATAATATGTTTAGTTCAAAACAAGTAAACAGACACGTATTAATATTTATTTTTTTTTAATGCATAATAAATAAATGACCGGCGTTCTCTTTAAACATAAAAACAGATAAATGTATTATTAATATCCTTGGATTTTAATTTATGGAACATAATACATAATTACAGCGGTTATTGATTTCATTATTATGTACAAGCTAATGTATTGTATATAATTAAGATTAGGCTACTTATTGTACATACGATTTATGGACCGTGAGTATGGTAGGGCCTATAGGCGATTCGAGTGACGAGCATTTCTTAAGTTGTATGTAGGTATACCTATTGTAATAGTTTCGCGGTCTTCCGCGACACCAGTGTGAGAGAATTTGTCAGAAGAAGAAAATCTCTGAACATAATATATGATGGACTCAACGAATCGATTTGTTCGGAAAAATCAGAGAGTATTTTTCCGCTGAAGAAGTCCCGGGCATCGTCCGTCGTCGGTCTGTAAACTGATCAGTGATCACGAACTGGATATCCCTTTCCAATTCCAAGGCACCAAAGCCGTCGATTGGCCGCGGAGATTCCGGTCGAGCACCCACCGACCCGACTGAACGTATACTATAGTTATACCCTTTCCGGACGACCTTGAACCGGTCGGTGGTCACACTCCCCCCCGGACACGATCGATCCGGAACGGGGTGGAGACGCCGCTGCCGCCGTGACCGCGGAGGCTTACCGACATCATTCTACCGCGGGCCGCGCCGTCCACCGGACACATCATGCCTCGTCGTCGTGTCGTCAACCGCCCAAACAACCGCCGCTGGTCGGCCATCAGCAGCACCACCTCAGGTATATTATAAGCTCGAATATTATACTGTTTCGTGTAGAGTAGTTTCGATTTTGTATAATAAAATCGTACCTATTCGAAATATTATTATCAACAATCGTCGTCACATCGTTGGGTAGTTAAAAATGTATATAATAATTGTATTGTACCGTTGATTAGTAATCAGTAGTGATGACGCGACGTAGGACTATACGGGCACGCGACGTGAATCCTAAAACATATTATTAATACAATATTAGAGAAAAAAAATCCTATACGTTATAGCTGATCGGAAAACCCGAGCGGGTGACGCCAGTGCGCGATCAGTGCACGCAGGACGCGGTCGTCGCCGTCACGAAAACACATCATTGTAACGGTGTACATTATAATCATAAATCGTAAGCATTATTACAAATAACAATTCAACATTTTCGTCTTCAACTGTTACACCATTTCTGGAGTTTTTTTTTAGATTGTTTAATAACGATTCCATGCTACTTGTTCGTCGTTCGTATAATATATAATATTCATACATTCGTTTTCCGTTTACAAATTATACAAACCCGTACTATAGGCTCTGTAGTGTTAGACGCGATCACTCAAGGCTCAAGGCTCAAATCGTTTTGTTTACTCCCGTCCAGATCGCCCGGGGATCATCCGCGGTGTAGATTATGTATATTATATTGTATTTTTAATCCGTTCGAGATTTAATCCATTTCGGGAGTTTGACGAGTCAGCGACTTCGATGTAGGTAGGTACCTGACCTGTAAGATATTAATAACTATAATCTCGAGCTTTTATACGACACGACCACCGGAGCCACTCGGTCAGGTCTTTCTGTCATCCGATGCGATCTTGAATAGAGGTACGTAACATAATTATTATCGGTTTAAACCGCATACATAGAATTTCCGTCTCGAAATTAATTTGCATGTTTCTTTTTTGTCATTTGTCGTCTTAATGTGTTCGCATTTTTTTACATACATACTTGTTTTGTTTCATTGTTGGATATAAAATAAAATTACGTTCAACACATTAAATGTTAACTTGTAATGATATTATTAAATCCCTATCTCTCTCTCTATGAAGTACATTATGTAAACTTAAAATATATTCCGCATTTATTTGTAATTTTCTTCATTTGACTTAGTGCCTTCTCGTTTTTAACATTTTTATCGTTTCTAAAAATGAATGCTTTTTTAACATCTCGTAAGACAGTTTTTCGAATATTTTTTCTACGAGATTTAATAAATAATCAAATTACATTTATTATGAACAAAATATAATTTTATAAACTGACATTAAATTTTTTTGTTTGTTTTTACGATTTTTATCATTTGCTAACTCACTGTCATCTCTAATCATACATATATTATTTTTAAATAATTGTTTAATGTATTAATACTTTTTTTCGCAAGAATTCATACATACTATAATATATACGATCCATGAAAAAAAAATAATTCACCAATTTGTATTTTGTACGTAACACTGGTAAGTTATAACCTTAATAGTGTAGGTATATTATATTATCTTCTGCTGACGGTTAGTTGCCTATATTAGAATTACAGAATCTCGTGCCAAGTGGAAATTGTTTTTGAAATTGTATTTACATTTTATTTGGTTAACAAGTTACATTAGCTCATTATAATTTGATAACAACAAACATTATTATCGAAGATTAAGATGATGAGAGATGACGTACTTTTGATGAATATTTTATAAGCTTCTTATAAATGTTAAACAGTAAATTTACCTATTAACGGATAATTCTATATTATACTTTAGTATATTTACATTTTACATTTTTAAGTATTTACATATTTACATTTTGCATGATTATTAACTATTAAAATTTAATTAAATTATATACTTATAAGTTTTAACTATACGATGTCGATAGATTTAATATACATAATTTACAACTCATTTTGAGATTATTTAAAATATATTGTATGTAGGTATTAGTTTTCAGAAAATCAATTTTCAAAATAGAATCTAAATGTTTTATTTTTCTGAGTTTCGCTATCGAATATGATTTAATTTAATGTTGTTTCTCGTCTCATAAAATATGGTGAATTTAATTTTAATGCTTTTTTGTTCCAACTTATTATACGATATTAGACCGGAAGTTCAAACGCACGTAGGTACCTATTGGTAATTTTTTTTTTATTAATTTCTCACTTTATAAACTGTTTGAGTTGGGAATAAAAATAAAAATTATTGTCACCTAAATACGAGTATCGTTAAGACTTAAAAATATTCTAATCGAGTTTACAAAAGAAATGAATAAAGAAAACACTAAAATCACTCCAAGAACCATTCAATGTTATAAATTATGATATATTGAGGAGTGGTGCCTTTTATTACCTGCGTTATATTACAATATATATATTAATATAAACACATTTTTGGTTTTGTTCTTACACAACATTGAGGCGTAAAAAAATCGCACGTCTGATTGGGTTCGATTGTTTTGCGCATAGTAGCGGTGGCATGGCGGTTACTCATCTGGTGACGACGGTATCCCGCCATTATTATTATTGGCCCATACTGAGTGATCGGGTGTTCTTATATCGCCCCGAGGGCGAATATCAGCGGCACATCTGTAATGTAATGGTCCAGTTGTAATGCTACTACGGGCGCGTCTCTGTGCGATTATGTAGATTTGTCGGCACTCCAATTAAACCAACAGATCGCGTCTAATACGAGATAATTACGGAATTTGCCCCCGAGTCATACGGTAGTAGTACCATATTATGTACCAGGTGTATATTATATTATTTTAGTCACCGTCCAAACGATGTTGCCCGGGCTTTATTGCACTTGACCTCTCGCAGTAACTAACCTGTTGTCCATATGCATTAATACGCGTCTCAGCATTTGATACATATCGGTATAGGACATCTATAATAGACAATATTATGTGCACTGTGCAGTGTAGGAAGTGTTGACAGATTACACGACAAAAAGGTATTTACCAACGGACGTCGGCGGTTAAAAAACAACTCCGGGAACGTTCGTAAAAAAAAATTGATCGACCAGAGATACAATGATATATATATTATGTACATAATATGATATATTTATGTATATGAAATAAACATTATTTATCGTCACGACCTTGAAATCGCTTTGCACAGTCTGGTAAAAAAAAAACACAAATAAAACGTTATGTATTTGGAATTCGGATCGAGAATAAAATCGTATATCGTGATTTTTAACTTTTGTTGTAATAAAAATAAAAATAAGTAAGTAACACTAATTGTATTAGTTTGTATTAGCGACGATCCTACTAATGGTGTCATACTTAAATCATTAATTTGGGGTGAAAAATTTGATTGCTTAATTTTGGACAGGTTGCGCGCCAAAATTACATAACATATTAAAAGTATTAAAAGTATTAAACTAATGGAATCGATTTGTAACGTAAGAGTTCGTGAGGGTCGTGAAACCACTTTTTCTAGAGAAGAATAATCCTTAATTCTGTGGGTCAATGTATTTACATACTCCGCACGAATATTAAACAATAAGACCGTCACTAATGTGTTATTGCTGTTTTTTATAGATAAATAGTGATTTTTTTATGGTATACAAACATTATTTTTTTTTTATATATATCAGACTTTTTAAATGAAGGTCTATAGAACATATCATTATCATATTTTGTTTGTATTACGGTAAAATCTAAAAATGATGCAACATAATGCGTTTTGTTCATAAAACATACATGCAAGTACGTGCAATGACGGTTATTTAAAATATTTTCAGCCATGAGGATCATCGGTGTTTTGTTTACCGTTATCCTTTTTTTCATACCATCACGAGGTTCGACGTATATAGATGAAAATGAATCATCGGATAATCACAACAGGGAATTCAATATTTTACCAAGTAGAGCGGCTATTGAACGAGTACCTCATCAATTCGAAAGGTAATGTTTATTAAACCAATTAACCAAAATTTATTCATTATTATTAATACCTACCTATATTTTTATCACTCTAAAAACTGATTTCGTGACGTTAAAATCAAAGTCACTTATGTTCAATATAATAAAAATTCCAATTGATTACTCATGTATAAAATACTTAATATTTATTTTAATTTAATTCTAAACAAGTATTTATTTATATAACATCTCAATTTACATATTCGTGGATGAATACAAATTATATTGCAGAATATAGTTCTATTTTCGACCAAAATTATAACCATGAAAATAGTGCAATATTTCATATGTTCTCAGATATAAAATTCACGTTCCTGTTCGCGATGCCGTTGAAAAACTTCCATCAAAAAAAGATCCATCACCCTCAAAATATAGACTAGCGTCTGGAAGTAATGTTTTTTTTTTAAATATTAAAATATAAATATATAAATAATATAAATATAATAAAAATAAAAATTATTTTAAATCATAAAAAAATGTTTAGGTGCCAATGTTTTTTGTCATCTTGACTCTACACAATATCATAAAAATCAAATTCCTCAAAACTTGGAAAAAATAGTTTTGTCTTCATGTACTCATGTATTGTTCAGTTCTGCAGACACAAATTTTGACACTATTGCTAACAATTGGTATTCTAGTCAATCAAATGGTATAAACATTGGAATAAATATTCTGTGTACATTGCTCATTCGTTGTTAATTATTGTTTTATTAATTTTTAGGCACATTTGCTTCAATTGCTCGTTTAAAAAAGAAAAACCCTTCCACAAAAATATTATTATTAATTAATGAAATTTTACCCGAAAGTGTATTGTTTTCGAAGAGAGATTTTATAATTTCAGTCTCGGAAGTTTTGAAAACTAGTGGATTTGATGGACTAGTTTTATCTGATGTTACACCAACAACTTATAGTAATACATTTTTATAATAATGCTAAATTTTAAGTTTTATTGCTAAACACATTTTTAGACGAGTTTGGTGAAGACGAATACACTAAAGAAGAATTTCCGCTATTGATTGAAGAATTGGCCAGTGTGCTAAAACCAAGAGGATGGTCATTATCACTAATTGTACCACCACTGGATCAAACGTCAAGAAATTATGACACGAAAAGAATTATTCTAAATTTAGATTTCATTATTCTCAAGAGTTTTGATTTCCGACAAGATGAGGAGAAAATTATTGGTCACCACGCTCCACTGTACAGTGCAGTAGATAGAGATCCATCGTCAAAGTATCGCAATGTGGTAAATATTTTTAATATTTATTAAATTATTGCTTTCATAGACAACAGATATTATACATTTGAGTTTTCAAGGATTATATGGTGAAGCATTGGATACACAATGGTGCAGATCCAAATCAGATAATAGTTGGTGTGGCACTATTCGGGAGAAGTTTCAGATTGGCTGACCCTAAAAATTTCCAACCAGGTTCTCGAACAACCGGTGATGGATATGCTGGTAGATGGACCAAAACGTCTGGATTCCTATCGTATTACGAAGTATGCGATCGTACAAAGAAAGATGATTGGAGGCAGTATTCGGACAAATCTGGTTCCCCGTTTGTTGTTAGAAAAGATCAATGGATCAGTTATGAGAACCATCACAGTTTAACAAGAAAAGTAAATTAAATTAAACGTCTGAAGTTGAACTTAATAATAAAATTATTGTATTTTAGCTCGAATATATGGAAAAACTAGCGTTAGGAGGGGTTATGTTATGGTCATTAGATTCAGATGATTATAATGGACTTTGTGGCACTCCTTGGCCACTTGTAAACACAGTTAAAACATATATTAGCAATGGTAAGTTTTAATACTACAAAAATATTTGTATACTATTAAATTGAATTGTTTTTACTATTTTTAAAGTTAATAGAAAAAATTCAATGGCAAACGATTTACGAGAAACACCGTTACAATTTGGTAATTGTCATTAGCAGTCTAGCATTTTTTGATTTTGGTACCTAATAGTTAATTTGTTTTTAGATCTAAACAAAAAAGTGGTATGTTACTTTGCCAGCTGGTCATGGTATCGTTATGGAGAAGGAAAATTTGCTCCGGAGTACATCGACAAAGGACTATGTACACATGTAGTTTATGCATTTGCGTCTCTAGATCCCAATGATTTAACAATAACATCGGGAAATGAATGGGAAGATTTTGAGAACAGTAATAATCGATTAATAGTACAAATTTTGAAATTTACCTTTAGTATAAAGTGATAAATAAGTACTTTTAAATTTTAGAATTTTATGAAAGATTGGTGTCCAATTCAAAATCTGGGGATATCAAAGTTATGATCTCAATGGGTGGATGGACAGACTCGGCTGGTGACAAATATTCAAAATTAATTAGCAGTGGAACTTCTAGAAGAAGGTAAATTTTCAGAAAGGTATGGTAAAATAAATTAAAAACAATTTATTCTATTACAGTTTTGTAAATTCTGCTGTTGCATTTTTGAGAAAATATAATTTTAACGGTCTCCATCTGGACTGGAATTATCCTGTGTGTTGGCAAGCCGATTGCACTCAAGGTCCATCTTCGGACAAAACAAATTTTGTTAAATTAATACAAGTACTGTCTTGTTTATATAAAATGCAATAGGTAAACATTTAATTGATTTGTATACTATAGGAACTTAAATCCGAGTTCAATAAACAAGACCCGCCATTTGAATTATCAGCTGCAATCTCTGGTTATGAAGAAATTATTAAAGAAGCTTATGACTTTCCAAGTCTAAGTGAATATTTAGATTTTATGTCTATAATGACGTATGATTATCATGGCTCTTGGGAAAATGTAACTGGACACGTGAGTCCAGCTTATTATAAAGACGGTGACGAATTTCCAAAGTACAATATGGTATGTTAATAGAAAACAAAATTACATTTTTGTAGTTTCAAATAACAATTTTGTTCATATATTTAGGATTCCACCATTAAATTAATACGAAAATTGGGCGCAGATCCATCAAAGATCGTAGTTGGGCTTCCATTTTATGGCCAGACGTACACATTGTCATCAAATTCAGAACACGGGCTTGGTGACCCAGCTAAAGGATCAGGATATCCTGGTGAATATACACAGCAACCGGGAATGTTGGCGTACTATGAAATTTGCAATAGAGGTACAATCGAAACTATATTAAATAATTTTACAGTGCCTATGCATGCATAATATAATTACACCCATGTCACATATACGATATTCCCTTCTGTATATCACAGAACATGTGATTAATTTCATTAATGGATACAACTTTCATCATGAGTGATACTTTGATTAAATGCATATTACAAGAGTACATGTAGTACTTTTTCCTTGGCTAATTTAAAATTATTATTAATTGTCATCATATATATTTATTTACTTATTTATTTAACCCAATGAATTATTAATGTGAATAGAAAATCTTTATTTATGTTAAATAATAACGTTATTATTTTTTACTTTAAATCAATTGTATTTATGAAAAAAATGGTTATTTGGTAGTTCGTATCATATTTATTTATAAATACTAAATATATATTTTAGTTTCTAATGAAAAATGGCAAGTATCAAGGGATAAAAACAGTGGATTTGATCCATATGCGTATGAAGGAAATCAATGGGTCAGCTATGACGACGAGATATCTATTAAATTAAAGGTAAAATAAAGTACAAACATTAGAATATTTTATTCTTTAAGTTTAGAATATTGTTTAATTATAAAATCAATCATTTAATTTCAGTCCGAATATATAGTGAATCAAGAACTTGGCGGAGCTATGGTTTGGACTATTGATTTAGACGACTTTAACAATATATGTTGTAAAGGTTCTTATCCACTACTGACAAAAGTTAACGAAGTGTTTAAAAGGATTCCAATTAAATCGTCAAATTTGATATGTAATAAACCAGATTATCCAACTACACCAATTTATCAGATTCCTACGACTACAGAAGAAGGACAAGGTTTGTATTTTATACTATAAATTATAATGGAGTAAAATGTTGTAGTCCCGATGGAAATCTATATGTATCTATAGGTAATAATAATAAAATACTGAATAGTGGAGTAATACTTCTTTTTACTAGTGCCATTTCAATACCACTATTAGCAGCTTCAACTATAGTACTTTATATTCAAATCTTAACATACATAATGAAAATAAATAAAAAGATAATTAATAATTATACTGTTACAAGCTAATCAAGTAAATGTATACAATTTTACATATTTTGTAGCGTTATTAATTTAAAACAATTATTAAAATATTATGTAGATAAATGTATGTATATAGACTCAATTCATGAATATTGTTATGGGTTTATTGTTTATTAGTTAATAGTTGGTAGTATATATTATATAATTATATTATAATTTATAACTTTTTTTTATTGATCTTTATATATAACACAGCAGCAAAAGCCATTAGTTAATCTCTTGAATGGTAATTATAGTTTTTACAATTTTTGTGAAGTTTAAATTATGTTTACATTATCTTAACAGGTTATAATTTTCGTATTTTGATCGGGGTTTGATCGGTTTTTATTTCACAACAAATGTTAAAATTAAAATTTCATACTATCACCACAATTAATTTCTATTGACAATGATATATTTGAATCACTTATAGGTTCTTGGGAAGAACAATCTCCATCAACAGTAACAACAACACAACCTACTAGACCGACAACACAACCACCTACTAGGCCGACAACACAACAACCTACTAGACCGACCACACAACAACCTACTAGACCAACAACACAATATATAACTAAACCACCAACACGACCTTCAACAACAACCACTACTACAAGTACAACAACAACTACAACCCCTCTGACTACTTCAACAACAACCACAGCTGAACCGACTATTGATGAAGTAATCGAAATTGAACAACCGACAACTCACAAGCCATCTGTAAATCGTCCTTGGTGGTCCGAATATCATACTCAAAGACCAGAACAACAAGAGTTATGCAAACCAGGAACGTATCAGTCTTCTAAAGACAGTTGTCAGAATTATTATCAATGTAAAAACGGACGTTATAGAAAATACGCTTGTAAAGAAGGATTGCTGTGGAATAGAAATGCCAACAAATGTGATTCGCTAAGAAATGTTGACTGCAATGAACCCAGTGAGTTTTTAGCTTCATATAGTTATTATTAAATATGTTAAAATTAATGTTAAAATTATTCACAGCCAACTCTCAAATTTCCGAAGTAACCACAACTACAACTACGACACAAAAGCCTGTCACTACATCAAGACCGACAACAGTTAGACCAACCCCTACGTGGCGACCAACGACAACAACAGGTAGGCCGATAACTACATGGAGACCAACTACAACAGCCAGACCGATGACTACGTGGAGACCAACAACAACTGTAAGTCATAATATAGAGAAACGTTTAACATTTCAATTTCAAAATGCTAATTTTGTTTTATTTGTATATTGAAGACAAAAAAATATAGAAATTGCATTGAAGGTGAATATGTCGCTGCTATTGGTGACTGTACATCATACTATGTATGTTCGTACGGTTATTTCGTGAGACAGTTTTGTTCAGCTGGATTGGCTTGGAACGATCAAAAGAAAATGTGTGACTGGAAATACAACGTGTATTGCAACTACCAACGTTCAAATAGTATATTTACGTACACCAGTAAGAATGCCTAAAATAATAACTGTATTCGTTATATGGCTACATAATAATCATTATATCATTTTTTATTTGTCAATACTCTAGGTATGTCAGTCAAATCTTCGGTGGAATGTCAAGAAGGTGAATTCGCGCCTCATCCAGGAGATTGTAACAAATATTTGCAATGTTTATGGGGAAAGTTCAAAGTTAACTCGTGTCCTTCTGGTCTCTATTGGAATAATGTAAGATTTAAATAAAATAATAATTATGGTTACCTTTTAATAATTTTATTTTGGGTACAGAGGTACAGGCTTTGTGACTGGCCAATGAATTCTGGGTGTATGCCGTCTCAAGAAATTAACACTTATCCAACCGATGAGCCAGAAATCCCATCATCGCCTAGTCAACCATCAAGTACTGAAACAACCACAAAACCAACTACTTCGAAACCAATAATAACAAAGCCAACTACGTCGAAACCAATAATAACAAAGCCAACGACTTTGAAACCAGCAACACTAAAGCCAACGACTTCTACTTCTTCTACTACAACTACTACTACTAATCCAGATTCAACTACAGAAGAAAACTATATTCCATGGAAGCCAACAACTGGAGTTCCCACTACGGAAGATCCGTGGGCATGGAAACCTACCACTACAACTGCCGCAACTCTTCCCACAACCCAGTCGAACTATCATTTGACGGGTAACTTAAGACAAAAATTAAATCTTATAACACTTGTAATACAATTATTTGACCTTGTAGGACAGTATAAAGTTGTATGCTATTTCACCAACTGGGCATGGTACAGACCTTCACCAGGTAAATTTTTCCCAGAAGACACTGATCCAAATCTCTGCACTCATGTAGTGTATGGATTCGCAACTTTGGATTACACAGATCTAGTTATTAGAGTATTCGATTCATGGGCAGACATTGATAATGGTAGGCGTGAAGTTAAGGTTCGATAACATCAAAAAAATGCTAAACAAGCAATTACGTTTTTTTTAGGTTTCTACGAAAGAGTAGTGGCACTCAAACGACGTGGTGTCAAAGTATCTATTGGTTTAGGTGGATGGAATGATTCGGCAGGTGATAAATACAGTCGTTTGGTCAATAATCGTTCCAGTCGCAAAAAGTTCATAAACAATGTACTCGATTTTATGCACAAATATGGCTTTGAAGGTCTTGATGTCGATTGGGAATATCCCAAATGTTGGCAGGTAATAAACTAATAAGCACCTATAATATGTCATTATATATATTTTTTTGTTATTTTTCTTTTATCAATAATAATTAAAATTAAAAATACAGACCAATTGTGACCAAGGCCCAGATTCTGACAAAAATGCATTCTCCAATTTTTTGATTGAGCTTAAACAAGCTTTTAAACCCCATGGATACTTATTATCTGCTGCTGTTTCTCCCAGTAAAGTAGTAATAGATTCGGGTAAATACATTTATTAGTTTAATATTTTTGAAATCATCATATTATTAAATATAAAATTATTTTAGGTTACGATGTGCCTATATTAAACCAATACTTAGATTGGATTGGCGTTATGACTTATGATTATCATGGTCAATGGGATAAGAAAACTGGTCATGTTGCACCAATTTATCAGCATCCAGAAGACGACATTGAGTATTTCAACTTGGTAAATTAAATAATATAATGTTATAATAAAAATAAATGATCTTATGTAAATTCATTTTTTTTTAAAGAATTATACTGTCCATTATTGGATCGAGAAAGGCGCAAACAGTAGGAAAATTGTTCTTGGGTTCCCATTGTATGGTCAATCGTTCACGTTATCTAATCCTAAGGTGCACGGTTTAAACGCACCTTCATCTGGCGCAGGAGAAGCTGGTCCATTTACCCGATCTGCTGGATTCATTGCTTACTACGAGGTATGGTCTTAAAAGATTATAGTTTTAAATAAATTGTTTAAATAATTATATTGTTATATAGATTTGTCGTAAACTAGCCTCCGAGCAATGGACTATTGTTCAAGACTCGCAAAATAGAATGGGGCCATATGCATATAAGGGTAACCAATGGGTAGGATTCGATGATGTAAAAACAGTAGCACAAAAGGTAAATGATTAATTCACAAAACTTAAGTATTCAATAATGTCTTACACACATATTTATATACACAATTTTAGGCAGAGTACGTGAAATCTATGAACTTGGGAGGAGCTATGATTTGGGCTTTAGATTTGGATGATTATCGAAACGTATGCGGCCAAGGAAATTATCCACTACTCAGCACTATCATGAAAACACTAGGTCAAAAACATGGTAAGAGTATACGAATTATTATTTCATATTTTGATAGTATTAGTAGTACTTACAAGTTACAATAGAATACGGTGATGTATAGAAACAATTTTTCACATATAATTTCAAGTATATTTGTTGCATAGTAATAAATGGGTAAATTTCATATTACCTACTCTACACTCTACAGTGTTGTAAAGAATACTTTAACAGTACACTTAAATTTTAGTTAGTATAACAATATATATATATAAGGTACGTAACTTATTTAAACAAGCCATTGTAACTCTTTATAACTTAAGTAGGTAACACAATTTATTCGGAATTTTCAAAAGCCATCTGTACATAGAATATACGTATTTATTTAACTATATTGCGTTACATTTTGTTGTTTCGGTACAATAAAATATAACTCTTAACATGACTATAATATTATTATGTCCAATGAAAGTTGAAATCGCAATTCACAAAACTAATACTAAAGAAATAGAGTATAATGAATAACCTAAAAATAACATTTAATATTCAATACCATTAAGCATTAATTATAATTTATAAATATTGAACAAACAATTTAAACACTTCCTCATTAAAAAAGTTTAACAAAAAAGTATGATATGAATAATGTAAATCAACAATATTATTTTAGTTGTTCTAACCAATATTGTGGTATAATTATCATACTGTCGTTGTAACCCGATATAATCCGATGTCTTTATTCACACAGGTCATCCACAAACAACTCCGATGATACCTGTAACAAGTAAACCGACGACTACGACGTCATCGCCGCACTACAACACTTCAACGACCCAAGTGTCTACGACTACACTGTTACCGACAAGACCAACAAAACCTTCGTATACGAAGCCGACGACGACAACAATGAAGACGACTACCACTACTACCACGACGACCACAACTCCGAAACCAACGACGACGACCGTACAACCCTCGTCTGCAGAATACTTTAAAGTTGTTTGTTATTTTACCAATTGGGCGTGGTACAGGTTCGTAACGATTATTGAAACTTAAGTAACTGCAGTTGGCATGTCCGTTGATTTATTTCGTTTGGGTCTTTAGACATAGCGGCGGAAAATATTTACCCAGCGATATCGACCCGTCGCTTTGCACACACATAATTTACGGGTTCGCGGTACTGGACAACGACGAATTGGTCATCAGGGCGCACGACACTTGGGCGGATTTCGACAACTGTACGTTTTTGGCCGGGGTGGTTCTGATAGGGGTGGGCGGCGAGCGATGCGATTGCTAATTTATTGTCACGTGTGTTTGCAGTTTTTTACCGCAAAGTGACGGCGCTCAAAAAATTCGGTGTCAAGGTGCTGTTGGCGATCGGAGGTTGGAATGATTCGGCCGGCAGCAAATACAGCGAGCTGGTCAACAACCCGTTGGCGAGAAGCAAGTTTGTGGAACACGTGGTCGGTTATTTGAAGCAAAACGATTTCGACGGACTAGATTTCGATTGGGAGTATCCAAAGTGCTGGCAGGTAATAAATCGACGACCTATAATAATAATATAGACATCCGTGGTCTGTCCGCAGCCCCGCAGGGATCGAAATATAATAAATTATGTTATTAACTCTTATCGTATTAATGTGCATCGTAATGGCCCATTATAATATGAATAGGTGGAATGCAAGCGGGGCCCGAAAAGCGACAAAGAAGGGTTCTCGAGACTAATGTTGGAACTGAGAGAGGCGTTCGACAAAGAAGGTTTCCTATTGTCGGCGGCCGTGTCGCCCAACAAAGTTGTAATAGACGCTGGTACGTGAACAATAGCGATATTACAATTTATGTACAATACACACACACAATTAGTCATGATGTCTTATTCGATTTCGTTTGTTCCACGATTAGGCTACGATGTGCCACTACTCTCGGCGACGTTGGACTGGATATCCGTGATGGCTTACGACTACCACGGACAATGGGATAAGAAGACCGGGCACGTGGCGCCCATGTACTCTCATCCTGACGATTTTGACATGACTTACAACGCGGTAATTATACAATAGTTATTTATTTCCTCTGGGGCTCTGTGTTTAAAAAAAAACTGTTGAAAAAGCATACAATTATGCCCAGAACAAAATCGGCGAAATATGAGCTAAAAATAACAAAATACCAAAAACACGTGATTAAAAATGAATTAAAGTTCGAATTATTGTTTTTAAAATAAATGAATAAGATACTCGTACCTATACGAATTATAAAAATACGACTTCTATAAATAAAACAATTTTCGCCAGTTCTATAAATAGTTGGTACCGCCGAATAATAGTATTCCGATGAAGAATGCAGTTTCAAGCTCGTGATAACCTCAAACATATATTATAAATATAGAATTTCTGATTCCATATGATATGCATTATGCACCATGATGTGAAACAAGCATTGAATCATATCAATTATTAGCCGTATAGAAAGTAGTGGATAAACCATTGCCACAATGTTCAAAATTCAAATGCATTAAGCTAAAACCCCTGATCACACCTTATATATGCACTATGTTATAAAACAACGATGATGCTTTTTTTCAGAACTTCACTTTGTACTATTGGGTGAACCAAGGCGCTGATCCCCGTAAACTCATAATGGGTATGCCCACGTACGGTCAGTCGTTCTCGTTGGCTTCCGGCAAGAACAACGGATTGAATGCACCGACCTACGGTGGAGGTGAAGCGGGCGAAGCGACCAGATCCCGCGGATTTTTGTCCTACTACGAAGTGAGTACACATCTTACAGTATAATCGAGCGGTGAATAATTATCCTTAAGGAGGATTTGAGTTTTCACACGTTCGTCGGGTTTTCAGATCTGCCACAAAGTGTTGAAGCGCGATTGGCAACTGGTCCAAGACCCGCTGGGCAGGATGGGCCCGTACGCTTACAGTGGCAACCAATGGGTGTCGTTCGACGACCAGGACATGATCAGATTCAAATCCGAATTCGTCGTACGCAATGATCTCGGCGGCGCAATGATATGGGCGTTGGACTTGGACGATTTCAAGTGAGTGAAAAACACATTTCCTTCCAGAAATAGTACTCATATTTAGGTAACAGCCAAAAGGTAGACGTATATTATATGGCACGGCGGATTGTTTTCAGAAACGTATGTGGCTGCGAAACGTATCCAATGCTGAAGACCATCAACAGAGTGCTGGGGAGGTTACCCGGTCCGGGACCAGACTGCTACCTGGACCAAGAACGAAACGACTTGGACGGGGTCGTCATCGACAACAGTGACATCGGGAACGAAGAGGAACTGGGCAGAGGGCAGTGCACTGAACCACTGTTGAAAGGGCACGGGACGGACTGTAACAAATACGTGATTTGCGAGTTTGGATCGTTGCTCGAACAGTCTTGTCCGTCCAATTTGTTCTTTAACAAGGTACGAAAAAAAAATGGTTATAAGTATAATAAGGGCTCTGTTAAATCTATAAACGGCTTTCAGATGAACATGCTGTGCGATTGGCCTGAGAACGTTAACTGCACCCAAAAGAAACGTTTGTCATCTTCTCACAGACAACTGCGACTGTTACATTGACGAAACTCGAACCCCTTGGAATTTGCGCACATCGGTTAATTTAGGTTTACAGTTTGAAATACGACGATTATCATATTACACCTAAGTCTAATTATCACAGTATACACTGAACAATTAAATTCTACATACTGTCCCTCTGTGACTTGTGTTCCCTTCGTCCGTTTCGTTATACCAAACAATATATAAAGTCGCATCGCGACACTGATTAATGAGACGAGTCACGTGTTCGTATTTAGTTTTAATTTTGAACCGAAATTATTGTAAATAATAATGTTACATGAATGATTTTATTTGTATTATTGTACAACAACAAATTAAATGATTAACGATAATCAAAACTATGAAATGTAGGTAGGTATATTATAAAAATTAAAAAGGTAAAAACACATCTTAAATTTACTCGACATTATTTAAAACTCGTGTTATTATTATAAATATTATACTTCTGTTTTGTCTGAGCTCGACTGAGTCGTAACGGTATTTTATAATATCGCTTCTGCCTTCGTCTGGCCTCTAACGTATTGTTATAATAAAATGTATAATAATTGTATTCCTCTATAATATAGTGATATTAATTATTATTGAATGTAATATATGTACTACCATTGTGATTTGTGTGTAATATTTATACCTCAATACCTACATTAAAATTAGGTCAAGTTTATATTATTTTATAGTTATATCATTTTTCCTATAAATCTTAATATCATGAGAGTTTTTAATAATGTCTAATAGTTATTTCTACATTTTACAGTTCTAAAACTTAAATAGTAATTACTGATATTATGATTAATGTTTACTACAAAACATTATGTACCTACACCTAATTAGTAATTACTCAGAATTTTTATTCATTGATAAGTGATAACGAAAAAAGACTTTATACAGGACGCATATTGAACTCTGGTTTTAAATACTCTATTTTCAGTAGTTGTTAAAATCAAAATTATTAAAAAATCGTTGGTATTTTAGGACTTTTCCTGACATCATATTTAAAAGTGTTTTAAAGTTATTTCAAAAATCAGAACCAAATGCAAGATAAACAAAGTTTTTCTGGTTCAGGCGAAAAAAAATCACACAATTTTACTAAGTAAGGAGTGATATTTTATATTGTAAAATGAATTAAGATTCTTGAATAAATTGATTTAATTTGATTTTTCGGTACATCTTATGTATGGCCGCCGTGCCACGAAATTATTAATTACCTAAATTATTGTCCATTCAAAATTAGGCAGCTCCAGCGCCTTTAACAATAAACTGAAAAGTGAGTATTAAAGAATTTTTCAATAAAAATTACATAGCCATTATACAAAACATGTAACATAATCATACATATTTTAAAGTTAGTAAAATTTAGTTTTAAATATTGCAACGCCTTATTCTGGTCTAGCAGCTATATTGTACTTGTTAGAATATCATTATTTAATAATGTTGATCCCTGATCAACGTTTAGTATAGGCAAACTATAATACAAGTACGTAAATTTAAATGCAGTATCAATATTCTTATGTTTTAAATGGATAATGATTTAATTAAAATTAATGAATCCACAAATAATCATTAAATAAATTTAAATACTGCAATAAAAATTTTACCAAGTAATAATTTCAATAGATTATTACGGTAATCAAAATAATTATGAAAGTCATATTAAGCTATCACAAAAATAATTTTAATTATTAACTGCATACCTACGCAATTTGTTGTTTTTTTTTTATATATACTATAGTTATGAATGAATTTTCATTTATGATCATTTTAATGCAATCTTTTTTGTGAATAATTTTAAGTGAGTGAGCGCCTTTAATGTATTTGTTTTGTAAAATTTATCACAATCATAACGGCTTTTATTATTATATTTATTAAGCACTATATTACTATTCCTAATGAAAATTAAACTAATCAAAAGCAATTGTTATATAATATATTGCATTAATATATTAATAAACCTCGTGAACCGAGTAATAGGTACTATTCGAATTTAAATTAAACTAAACTGTATACAAATACTTATCTTAATCTTAATAACTACTACATTTTTTTCGATGAGTAATATATTTTCAGACCTAATTCTAGGTGTTCTATAATAGGTATCTATTGATTTTAAAAAACAGAAACCACTCTCGTTCAATTTTTGAGATGAATAATAAATCAGAAAGTTTATCTAAAACCACCCAGTGGGTTGATTCCTCAAAATAATCTTGACATTCGAAATCTTTTCCGATCCCTTAACAAAATAAATGTGTTTTCTTATCGAGTCAGCGTATATCAATGCCTATTTTGCTACTAAGATTGAGTATATATTTTTTTTTGTATTATTATTAATTATACATTTAAGCGCAGTTTAAAACATTAAAGTATGTGGTTTTATGGATTTTTCCTTATTTTATGGTTTATGTTCTTATTTTTATTTTACTTTACACAAGTGATGTGGATTGGCTTTGCAATTATATTATTAACAATTACAAATAGGAACAAAGACATAATGAAAACCAAACAGAAAGAAGAACTAAAGATAAGCATTGCAATCTCTCATTTTCCAATTCAAAGTTATTTTTTGACTAGTTGGTCTGACTTGAAGGCAAGTAAAAAGTGTCCTGTAACCTGGTGTTGTTATAGGTAGCCAGGTAGGTACCCAGATACTAAGTCCTTCTAGACGACGTAGAACATTTATTCAACTTTTCAACAGTCCTCAAATAAAGCGTGTTCCAAAACTTTTACTTCTTTATTCTAAAGAAAAGGATTCTGCAACAACAGGTTCACATTATAGTAATGAAGAGAGCAAGATTCTTGAAAAAGTAATTTTGAACAAAATCAATCATCTGAGTGACAAATGCTGTTTAGAGCATACCCTATAGGCTATAAGTACATAATCAGTTTATATTATCAATTATTTTAAACTATATAATAATAAATAATTAATCATGCAAATTAATAATTTATTTATTATTACCAAAAGTGGTTCTCTTATTCATTGTAATTTTTAAGAAGTCAGAGTCATTTGTTCTACTTTTTTTTTGTAGGAATTTCACTCAGCTATTGGTTGTTTATTTTTATCCTTGTTAAAAGTATTTTAAACTGTGTGTGCAATTAAAAGCATTTTCAATTAGATATTAAAGAATAAAGAAATGTTTGGAATTATTATTAGAAAAACTCCAAATAATATGTACACAAATCAACTTATTTAGAATTAGTGTTGTATTTATTTAATGGATTTAAGAAATATAGCAATTAAATAAATTCACAACTACTACATAATATTATATGCTGAATACTTATTAGTCTACATGAATCGGTTAATTTTTACAGTTTATTATTTCACTCATTAAAAATTAAAATAATTAAAGGATTTACAATACAATTGATCAACAATTAATAATGTATGTATTCTATGAATACTCGTGCGTATATCCAATCTATTTAAGTTGTTTATTCTGTGAATCTAATAATAGAAAATACTTAAAATTAAAATTAAAATTAAATAATAGTATAATACAAATAATATTTATAATATAAAATACTTATAATAACTTATTACTCCTCTTGTTTATAATAATATTATTATTTTTTTTATATATTATATATTATATACATTGAATGATTTTATTGTATAGATCAATGTAATTTGCGTTACCTACTTCAGTATTTTTCAATTGATATAATTTTATTTATAGACATTATAATAGACGAATACAGCCATGCAAGTTACACAATTCGAAATTTAAATTGATATGTTGGGTATCTGAGTATTATAAGTTATCATGAATTTATATAAATAATGATAATAATTTAAGACTATGGCTTAATTGGTTATGGATTTTTTTTTCATTTCACGTACCTGACATGTATATTAATATGTACCTAAGTAATTTATTATTATTATAGATATATTAGACGGATTGTGTTGGATATTGTTATATTACATATAATTATATCATAGATTAAAATAATATACGTTGGTATAGTAATTAATCTTTGATTACAATTTATCCAAATATAGACTCATACCTAGTAATTATTGTACTCACATTCTGATGTAGGTACTTACTGCATGTCTCGTGCGTGTAACTTGTTGAGCAAAATCGATTTGTATGTTGAAATAAAATATAGTGCCCGTATGATATAGGTATTATCTATCTTTGAGATTTGCCCGATTTTAGTAATATTGGCTTATAGATTTTATCGTCAGATTTACAGACACCTCTTTGTAGCTTTTTATTCCACAACTAGCTCGGAAAGTTTCAACATTATAAACGTATAGGCATGTTCATTGTTCACTATTATAATAGTTTTTATTATGTAATATGTTGTGTCGTCTTTTTCCCTTTCTTTTTCGCATGGGCTGAAGTATGAGTACGGTCGGTACATAAACAGCGTGTGAGCGCGTCATTTGTAAGTAAGATATGATAGTCGGTACCTTCAAAATGAACTAATATATTAATATTTAATGTAGGTTTGCAATTTAAATTTATAATGTGTGGTAGGTCTTCTGCAGAGAACCAACTTTTAAGAAGGAATTCGGCGTAATAGTGTATATTTATGTCTATGAAGTTTAATGCGTCGGTAATATAATATGTGAGTGGAATAGTAGGAGGTACGTTTGAAATGATAACACGTTTAGTTTGATTTTCTAATCTACATATTATATTTATGTTGTCATTATGATTTATCAACTTTTATTGTTGAATAGCGATTAATGATGTCATTAACTATATTTGAGTTGGCGAAGTTGACGAAAAAACGATTGTTTGAAATTTTTGAGATAAATTTGATGTTTGAAGGATGTTTTGTAATTAGACTAAACATTAGGACTTTTAATATAATATTCAATTTGCGCAATACCGTCGTTTGTGTTAAAAATAATGACTTGGTTCAATAAAGGTTTGCTGGAGTTTCGACAGAAGTTTTTTGCAAGAGATTTTTCATTTTTAAGTGTAATTTACTGGTATATAATAAGTTGAGTACTTAAGAGGACGTGATACCTGCATGTGTTGTCTCTGTCTTACAAGTGCAAATTTTACGCTCAGCAGAACACGTGTAGTTCCGTTAATTTAAAAATTAAAGTGAACTGACATCTTATAAAATCTAAAGGTAAGATTATTACCTAGGCAACCTCATAGGTTTTTTATTATATTTTAATTTTAACGCGAGTTATAAGTATTTTAAGATATATAAAAAATTTACAATTTTAAAATACTCGCGTTAAAATAAAAATATAATAAAAAACCTATGAGGTTGCCTAGGTAATAATCTTACCTTTAGATTTTATAAGAGGTCAGTTCACTTTAATTTTTAAATTAACGGAGCTACACGTGTTCTGCCGAGTGTACAATTTGCTATGTTACGCACTTGTAAGACGAAGACACCACATGCGGGTATCACGTCCTCTTAAGTGTAAATTTGTTTGTGGTTATCTTAGATGTTACATTTGATAACGAGAATCTTAAAAAGGAATGCGTCATAATTAAAATGTTAAATGCATTCAACGTTGTCAGAACATGTGAGTACTGTGCAATTTTTAAATTTGAAAAAATTGTATAAAAAATAAATACCACAGAACAAAAAATAATCGTCAGCGAAATATAAAGACTGTCTAAATTACTTGGTTTAAAATTAAAATACCAAAAATAAATAAATCTTTTGTAGTGCCCTAGATAATCTTTTTGCCTTTAAATTTGATAATAAGTATATTCACTCTAATACTAAAAATAACAGAGTAAAATAAATTATTTTTCATGTAACATTTGCACATGTGACTACGAATGTGGGCATAACGTCCGTTTAATTTAAAAAATCCTCCCAAAAAAATGAATTCTAAAAAACTATAAACGCAAAAGCTTAATAACGTTTGCATTCTAAATAACAATGAACACAATAGTTTTAAAACTTTAAGACTGAATAAAATATTTTTTTAAGTGCAAGTCCTGGACGATAATAAGACCTAAGTTGCATGTATATACACTTTTGAAAACATGGAAATACTACGGTCATTGATTAAATATATATGTATATTTAATCAATGCTACGGTACTATCGCATATGCGATATACCTATAATTTGTGCAGAGAGCAGTGGGGGAGGTTAAATTTTTAACATCATACAATTACGGAATAATAATATTAAATAATCAAATTATGTATTAAAGTGGTTCTTACATATTAGAAGACTTTTCTGATTGAAGATTTTTAAAAATCATGGACCCTCTTCCAATTTTCTTTCGAATACCTTTTTTTCCAAAATATATCTAGTGTAATCATAATCAATATTTTAATACTTATTTTATATTACAATAATCATATAAGTAGGTACATAAAAACATACATGTATAACTCTTTTTACTACATATAATTGTTCATAAAAATGTAATTTTTTTTTAATAAAGCCGCCGTGAAATCCCGACATAAGTGTCGCGCTCGCGGACCCCCTAGGGGACGGTAGACTACGGTTTAAGAACCACTGATATAATATTGTGTTTTCTTCCTGTAGTTGTATTTCTAATGTAATACGCGTATAACAGGTATCTAGATGTATACGGAATGATAACAGTCTAGTGTCCTGCAACAGTGTTGCAGTGACTATATCATGGGCCACGGAGAACTTTTTTTTGAACAAATAATGATATTTACAATCTATTATCTTATTTGTATACGTACAATAAGTAACTTTAATAAACTTTTTTTTTAATTAATGAATCTCAGAAACTATACTGGACCTCACATGGACATTTTCTCGAGGTATGGTCTGTGGTTTTTACTTTTACATATTAACAGAATATGATGATTTGCATAATATGATCATAAGTCATTACTAGTAATTCAGAGTTATCGAGGAAAAACATTTGTGTCATTTTTAGTTACAGTTAAGCTTATAAGTCTCCATTTATAGACTTGAGTCGTCATGAAACATAATAATGGCATAATATATTAGAATATTACCATTAGATACGATAAATAATGCATCTGACATGTACATACAGCTAACAGCTATACAGGATACAGCCATGCAGTGATCTAGGTTTTTTTTTATACAATTAACTTAATAATTGTGTAGGTAGGTCGTAGGTTTACGTCAACCACACAATCGCATGCATCAATCAATGGTCTTCATAACGTTCATTCCGCATCGACATCGTTACAGCATCATTTACGACATTTCATTTCTAAATCGGTTATTGAATTATGGTTATGGTTTATTCGTCTAAATGATTAAAGTCATCAAACTTAAAGTACTTAAAACTACAGCTGTATCTGTGTGCATGAAAAATTGACGTATGAAATAATACATGTTGTGTTTAGTATGGTTATAGTTGAATTATTAATTGTTTGGCTTATAAACATTTTGGTTAATAATAATTTTTTTTTTTTAATGTACTCGTTGAAATTTCTTTGGAAAACAATTTTACCTTCTAGAGATTAACCTCCCAGTAAGAAAATGTCACATAGGTACGTATAATATTATGTCGACCTTATCTTACCAAACATAATAAATTTTATGTTACAAAGATTTCGTCTTACTCAATTATTTTTAATGATCAGATTGACATATTATTCAATTGAATGGTTAGAATATTATCTAGGGCACCTCCTAGGACTTTTTAAATTTTAAATCAAGGTATACCATTTTAAAATTTAACTTTCTTACAATCCAAATAATACAAATAACAGAGTAAAATAGATAGTTGTTTACAAAATATGTGCTATTTTATGCTTCTGTAAGACGGAGGCAACACGCGGATATGACGTCTTCTATTAAGTAAGAAAGGAATAACAAAAATAAATTACTTAATACTTGCAGAAAGGTGAATACTTCAATATTAAAATAAATTATAAGTATATACCTACACCTAATACCTGATGATAGACGATAGGTCGATAGATGTTAGAATTATTGTAATCAACACTGTAGGTAATGCTTATACTTTATATACATATTTTATCGTTGTTAACATGTTTACCATGATCAATACTATATAGACATAGACTTACCGTATGAAGCAAAGAAAAATGTAATGGCAATTTTCCAAAGTTAAGTCACCCATATCGGAGTCGAGACGTACAAGTCAAGATGAGCGTGTTAGCTGGTCGCCTGTGGGTATATATAAGTCGATGTCGTGCCTCCTCTTTTACGTGTTTATGCATTTTCAGTTTTTAGTTTTTACCGTCTCAACGTGTAGTTGCGTAACCGGTACAGCTCGTCGTCTTCCCCTTCTATGCCGACGGCGGCGGCGGCGGCGGCGGTGGGTGCCCGGCTGACGGACGTTCCCGTTCCCGTGCTTAAGATCAGTTTACGATCAACGGTCGGTGATCTCTGACATTGACATACCTTGTGTCTTGTATTATATTATTATTATTATTATTACTATTATTATTGTTACATCCGTTCGTACCACGCGGAATGTGCGGCGCGCAAGACTGAATTGAAAAACGGTCGACGAGTACACAGCTGCTGCATGCGGTGTACGATAAAGTAGAACAGACTGATCGTGTTGAAGAACAGGAGAGATCCCTGTTCTCAATTTGGAGTACGCTTTCCGACCTTGCGTCGTCGACATGGGCCGCAAAGATGAGAAGAAACCGTTGTTGGCCAACAGCAACGGCGACAATTCCCGACCAGAAAAAGAAAATAATGTTAACCGTTAACGGAGCCTGGTGAGTACCTGTGCCCTGCACAGTTTTTAACGGTCCTCTAGCCTAGGATGAATGATTATCTCTTAGAGAAGACAAGTGTGGTTGGGTTAGGCTCGTTTAATAGTATTTAGATTCTAGATAGATGCCTTCGGTTAAATAATCCGAAAGCAAATACTCTACAACTCTAAACCTATCCGTTAATAAAGCACCAAAATCAGGTCGAGAAATTTCGGGATCTCTTTTCCGCACTGAACTGTGTCGGAGACTTTGATCAAATATAGGATACATAAACATATTGTACTTCTAGGAGGGACTAAACTCTAAAAGGTTGAGTTGATGTCGTCAACTTCTATTAACCACAACATCACAGTCTAGCGGTATATTATGCTATGTAACTTGTACCGTAAACGCACAGTATTTCAGCAGAACGTTCATAAAATCGAATATACGAGTACCTATAAATTACAATATAGGTAGAAGAATACTTACAGTGCTGGCAAATACGAGTTTCTAATTTGCGGTGTACTTGTTCAGTACAGTATTACTGTTATTTTCCTTTTGGAAAAAACCTTATGTTTATACTTTATAATTGGATAGCAGGATAGGTTACAGGATGCAGAGGTAACTTACCGTCGACTATTGCTTACACTTCAATATGTCACTATAAAAACTTACTGCACCATGTCTCTGTATGATTGTTTGAGTTTAGTGATAAAAATGAATAATACACGTCGAAAACGTAAACCGATACATAATTGTATGCTGTTATGATGTATTTAATAGGCCTAAATCCCAATAGAGAAATTAGGAAGTACAACTGTACCAATACAATATATTACAATGAAACTAAAAAACAAAATAATGTTACTAGAAAATAAATGTAGGTACAACTCATGGCCCAGGTGTATGTTCATGTCTATGGAATGGATGTAGTCGTATTATTAATAGAACTAAAAAGTAGAATAAAATAAACGTGGGAACGTGTGAAACTGAAAGGAATTTTAAAATTTGGTGTGAAGAGAAAATACGGAGAATCTATACGTCCACTCGTCAGCCAGGAGTAGGAACTAAGTTGTCTTTGTATACTCTTTTACCCACTGAGGATGCAATATTGAGCTTAAATACAAGTAACACGGTAAAATCCAGTTCCAAAATTGCCACCTAGAAAATAATGTACTCATATGTAAAGGACGTATTAAGCTGTCAACTGCATACAAAACTTTAAATGAACATTTTCTGCGGTCTTATGGAGATTCAATTAGGTGAAGTTGTTTAATTTTAATATGAAATTGATTTACCACTGTTAAATAATATACATTATACTTACCATAGTTTCATGTTAAATCTACTATAGCCGGCAAAAATAACTCAATATGTAGTTCAACTACTTTTTATTTTTATGACTTTACATATTATTATATGTATTGTGCTCTTTATTTAGTACAATAATACTAGTTCAATAAATATATTTTTAAATTATTCCAAATTTTAAATAGACATTTAAAAATATTTCGTTTATTCTCTAATGCAACTGTAAATATTAATCCTATATAAACACATGATCTGTGTGTAACAAAATAGTTCCTAGGTAGTGGAGAAGGGGTGAAATATTTTTTACTTAAACTTGACTATTTTCATACAACTAATAATATTGAAAAAAAATCGAAATAGATCTCATTATATTCACTATTGAGATTTAAATAAATACTCAGATTTACCATACTTTATTTAAGTACGAAATTTAAAAAAAAAAGTTTTTACACATTCTATATTTCGGATTTTAAACTATAGAAAGTTTACTTTTGCCTAATTTAGATAATACATATTCTTTTGAATCGAATTTAAATAACCTAATTATAATCATATAGTTATATTATTCGTGATCCATACAATTTAATGTTTTAATTTTTACCTAAGAGCAACTAATCATTTAGTTAAAGAAGGAAAAGAGAAGGAGTTATCTCAGCCATTAACTTACTATGTTACAGAAAAATCTAATTATAGGGTCAAATATAGGAAAAAGTCATGGTTGATAACTGATGATTAATTAAAGTATATTACCATATTTATATCAGCGAGTAAATCATTTAAACAGTTTTTGTTTAATTCGAATAACGAGCACGTAAATTACATTACCATTTACCTCTGTAGACCGTAAATGTATGTTATTATTACATCAGAAGAAAATATTTTGCTGATCAAAAAGCTATAATTCAAAATTTGATCTTATCAAAATGTACACTTTGGTCGACAAAATTGAGAACCTATTACCCGTAATCAGTAATCAGTGTAGGTGCTACTAAACTGCAGGAACCACTACTATAGACTGGGCTCGATATACATACTTGAGTATTATTTATTACGATGGAAGATAATACTGTACCAATATTATTATTATACATTTGAAAGTGAAGATAAATTTCATTTGATATTGTTTTCGAATAAATGTCAATTAAACTGAGCTTGTTGACGTTTCTCCGATTTATTTTCAAATAATTAAATATATTAAATTGGCTATGGCCGGATTAATAGTTTTTCCTTACACTAACGAACATTGCTAAGGCGATCAAAAAATGACTTTTTCTAAACATAGACCGTATTGTTTGCCACTGGTAGATAATTGTTTAATAGTCTATTTGAAACCTTTGGAACCAATAGTATTGAACAAGACAACATTGTTAGATCGTTGTAATTATGTTTTTGCTTATTTATCTATAATTTATTCAGTTTCATAGTTGAAAAATGATTTTTTAAACCTCTATAAATATACCATGATGACTATATTATATAATGTTATTACAGTAGTTACTAGTTTTGCCTAAAGGTTAATAATCGAAATCAATCATTTCTTTGGAAATCTCATAATATCGTATTAGTTGCATCATGACCTTACGCCGGTGCATTTATTCTTGAATTAAAAATGCGTAACGACTAATTTACATATGCGTTGAGCAATGTACTTCTGTCTATCCGTTGTATGCGTGATTAAAATATATTGAAATAATATGAGCTACGACTTAAATACTATGCTCGTAAACAGTCTACTTACTTTTATCGACCTAATACTAATAAATAATCGGGTAAATAATTTATATTAATAGCGCAAGCGGAGTATACCTAATATTATAATACTTCTAAACAACGATAATAATTATGATATTAGGTATGTTGTATGTACGATGTATCTACAAACGAATATGATAATTTTGTATGATGCGTTTGTTGGCGTCGTCTTCAGTTCCTGAATGTGTTTATTGATATATTATATTATAATTAACACACTTTTCAGTTTCCACAACTAAACAGATAAGTTCACCGCTATTAGAACTCAATAATGCAATAGTGCACGTGTTTAATTAAATACATGACTTATCTTAAAGTAAACATAAACAAATGAAAGTACTACTAAATGCGAATATTCAATATAATTTTAACGCATTCTACATAAATAAATCTGCATAGATATATATATCGAAAGCTGAAGTACATGGCAACAACTCCTATGAGCATTTGAACCTCAAAATTCGTCGAAAACATGAAAATGTGCAAGATTGTTTTTCATTCGAAATTAATACAATTTTCAACTTTTTTAACTCAGCCTTGAATATTTAATACAAGTTTCATCATAAGTTGTTGAGTAATTATTTTCATAGAAACCTCAAAATCTCAAAACGACTTATATTTTTTTTTAGGCATTCAAGTTATTTTTACGAAATTCGATATTTTTGACGACAAAATAACTAGAATAGTTATTTTTCGAACATTCGTAGGCACGTGAAACTTATATTTTTTTAAGTTTATTAATACTTACTATAGGTACTCAATGACATTTTCAAATTATTTATATTAGTTTTAAGCTATATATTACCAACTGTTCACACCATTTTGCGGTACCACAGTATTCGCTTATAACAATTAATAAAAGTTATTGGACAAATTAGATCTTCCTACGGTATTACCAATAGAGAAATAAATCACTAATATCAATGTAAATAGGTATATATAATATTTCTTTAGAACTGTCTCCGATCAGAATCGTTTTTCATTGTATGCAATGAATTATCAATGAATTAAAATTTAACACATCCATTGCAGTGACCAGCCCTTCAATGACGACATACACTCACACATATTCTACAGCAGACTGCAGAGTGACTTTCCATTTGTATTAAATTTAAAACCAACCAAAGTGAACTGAGTTCAGTGTTCATAATTTCAAAATTTCCTTAATTTAAAAGGTTTTTTATTTTCTAATTTTTCCATCACTATTTTATGTTTTCTAGTATTATCGAAATCAGACGGCAGACGACGCCACCACCTTTGCGGCAATCATAGTGCACTAACTATAGAATTATCCTCATGATGACTATATAGGTAGACGGAGACTCGCTCCTGATAAATGATATTTTCTAAGTTGCAAATTCCCATAATAGTTGAATATTATGTATACTCGTTCGTATTCTTTGAAGTCTTCACTCTTTAATCTTACGTACTATGATAATGATATATGCGAATTGATCGACGAAAACGGGTGCATAGTAATATAATACGACGCCGAGCGAGTTATGACTTCCCATCATTTGACATTTCTGATCCAATGTCAATTGATACTTTTAAAACATAGCCTAAAGCTTGACGGGCATTTCCCCTCTGTGGTGGCGATCGGTCGAGCAAACCATTACAATATTGAGATACAGCGTGTATTGGTTTACACTGTTTACAGGCGGAGGGCCTGTAATGCTTTGCTATGGTTTCCACGATCACGTAATTTCACATTTTCATTTATCGATTGTCTAATATAGTGAGTGTTTGTATTAAAAGTTTCTCAAACATCGAACAGCGTTTGTGCAAAACCACGAACGTCATTGTTTCAGTTCTATACTCAAGATGGAAAATTAAAAAAAAATTAACATGAGTTAATCGACTTATAATTTAATAACTAACAAACGATATAGTAAATTATAAAAGTTTGAAGTTAATATGGGGAAAAATATTAACTCAACATAATCAAAAAAAAGTTAATCATTTTCGATCCTGAACGAAAGGATCAATGTATTTTAGTTTTACAATTAAGAGTCGTTGTTTTTTTTCTGTGACACTTTATAGTAGAAAAAATGCTTCGATTTTTATCTCCGAGAGTGGTTTCTAGTGGGAAATTGAATGTATCGTTAGTACCTACTACGAGAGCCAAAAATAAAAACTTCCCATCATTTTCTCAATCATCTAGAAAAAATCACAAGAACACGTGAATATTTAGGCATTGCCAACTTTTGACAAAATCAATTCTGATATTTTGTTGAAAATTGCAATTCAAAAACAAATAACCCGAGAATCGAGATACCTAATAAAATATATACAACAATTAATTTTTATATTTGCGTTTTCTATACGTGATTTTATCTTGGCTCTTTTTAAAAATTTTTTTTGGGTGACAATTGGCGACTTTTTATCTATAATTGTTCATTGAAATTATTACTCTCGGACAAAAACTTGAAATTCAATAAATGGAACTTTAAAAAATATTCTTACTAAAATTAAAATGCATAGTTCAGTGTAAAGACACATACATTTTTATGAGCGTATATGCAGTAAATTATGTAGAAACTGGAAATTCACACATAAAATAAAAATATCGGCCTAAACGATGCCAAATTCTATAGTTCACAAAATATTAATCATAGGCAATTTAAACATTCCATTATTATTTAAATAAATATTTTCTATACACAAATATATTTCCAAAATACCAAAACTAATTTTATGCTATTTGTAAGCATTTGATATTTTCATAGTTTTGCTGGATCAGAAATTTGAAAATAAATACATAGCCCCTTATTCATTGTTACTATATTAATTTTAAAATATCGAAAATACATAAATATTATGTAATTTTCTATAACAATTTGAAGTTACTATGAAAATATCTCGAACTAAGAGTGATTTGAAATATTTAAATATTATTCTAATTATAATATAATATATCTAATCGTATCCTTTACAAATTACAATATTATCAATAGGTCGACTATTATTCGGCTGTATTATAATATAGCTGCTCAACTGTAGCTCATTATACCTACACGTTCACGTTGTTTGTTCAACTCGATAAAAAAAACCCGTTGGATATTTCTTAGACCCACTGGTTAGTAACTCGTTTAGTAAACGATTCAGAATCGACTTCTATACGAACGTTGATTTTGATTTTCTTGCCTCTTCAGACTATTGCTTAAATATAATTAAATATAATAATCTACCGAGATGATTCCTCTAAAACATTAATAATTTGGAAGGCGGTTTTCTACTTTGGTGAACTTTGTCAAATCAGCAAGTCTGTGGTAAAGAACGGAAGCTATTATTTCTACGAAATCTACACACTTATTTCACATGACTAATGAGTTTCTATAAAAAGATAACTAATAAAATCGTGCGGTAAATTGTTGACACCTTTGATAAGTGATAACACGGAACACATCCGAATACGTTACTGTATAGCCGGGAAACGTTATCTCAAGAAAGAAGCAATAATAATTTATGAAGTAATATTGCGTTAGATTATATCATATTTTCCTCTATAGTTGTCCTCGGGCCATTGCAATAATAAATCCGTTGGCAGACTAACTAATAGCCGGCGCTACCTTAATGAACCAAAAAAATGCCTAACACCCAAGACCGTATATTTCTTAAGAAAATATTTTTGGTTCAACAAATTATTGATTTGTTGTGCAGAAAACATGGAACGTTGAAAATAAAATATGAATCACGGTGCCCTTTGCGCCATTTTGTGCCACTTAAACCAATGCCTTTTCTATATTATACATATAAAGAAATTAATTTGTACAATAATTGATCCTGTATTAGCTATATTATAATATCTACTATACATTAATTATATTCACAATTCTATTGATGGCATTGGTCGCATTCATATAACTATTTGGAAAAAAATGTAAATATGTTTATTATTTACATATAATTAAATTCGACCATTAAGTTTAACAAATATAGAATGCTGCAATGTTCAAATAAAACTAATGAACCAGCTAGAAGTTCTGAACTCTTAATCCTATAATAGTGATAATTGATAGGTTACATTCTACAATAGTGGCACATGTGTAGTAGAACCACGTGTGAATAAAACCGTATATTTCATTACGCAACCAACTGCAAGAATTAGTATATTCATACATGAATGGTCAATATAATATCTTCGACAGCAACCGATATCTGATTTATTCTATCAATTGACCTTGTTATGCATGGTGGGATAAAGACTAGACTAGATACAGAGACGTGTTGAAATTAAAAATTAACCTTAAATTAACATTGTCACCAAATATCTATACTTACATTTTCTAGAAACGGTTTAGTGCTTGAAATATTTTTTGAAAATGTTGAATTTTTATTTTTTTTTCTTTAAATGTCAATAACGATTCATATATTCGGTCAAAAAGTTTAAAAATGTAATACATGGTTCTTCAAAAGTTTTTCTTTCTGGAATTTAATCTCAGTGTATAACCACATTATTTGGTTTATCATATCCATAGGATAAACATAGAATTTTAAAATTGTAAATTGTTTGTACATTTTAAAATGTCCATAACTAGCTTTAAAATTGGAACATATAAAAAACTTGGTCGCCCACTACATAATATTCGTACTTTTAAAATTGGTAATAGGTCAACTCACTCTAAAATTAAACATAACAGAATTAAATTAACTATTCAAAACGTACGATTTGCTATATTATGTGTTCGTATGACGGATACAACACGGATTTGTCTGGGTGTCATCCTAAAGATTTAAGCAAGAAGTGTATAAAATCCCGTATATTTATATACATAATAATGTATGTTAAACTAGTAATTCTTCGTGAGACACCCTGTATACTAATAATATAAGGAATTAAACATTTTTATATTTTCTTATCTTTAAGCGTATTACTTCATTTTTAATCGATATTAAAATCGGGTTTATTCAAATATTTTGTACTACGTTATACTAAGGTACAAATGTTCAATTATGAATATTTCTATGAAAAGTCAAACGATTAAATAATACACACAATAAGGTATAGCATTTAAAACGCAATTTCCCATTTTTAGCAAATATTTGAAAAAAGTGTAATATTTTCAAGAATAAGCTGCTTAAATAAAATATTATAAATTGATTACACATTTTCACGAAACAATATGTTCGTCTATAATAGTGTGTGTGCAGGTCGATAAAATATAACTTTAATAACTGATAATTATTAGAAATAAACGCACGCGAGTTCAAATAAAAATACTCCCAATGGATGTAAATAATAGATGTATGTGTTAAGAGTTTATAAATGAGCGTGACTGACAGTTGACGAACATCTATATTTTGTAAACCTAAACTTATTGTACAAATGAATGAACATCTTCCAGTACCTATAACTACGAAAAGTGTTAAGTGTATACTCCAAGGTTGCGCCATAGTATTAAATATTATTATATTGTGTGTACCTATATTATAAATATGTATAGGTATAGGTGTATATAATGGTACCTACTATAGTTGAAACTGGAAATAAATTCTTCTTCAAACCGGTTTTAGATGTGCGTATGTTGTGCAAGATTTTTTTCACAGCCTTTATTTTTAATGCAATAATATGTTAAATTATTTAGTCAATGTAAGATGTGTACTATGCTTTCTAAAATAAATGCTCACAAACCGACGTCGGATGTGGATGTTCATGTCAAAATAATATTTTACAGTTTCAATATGTATATTTATAGAATAAAATAGGTAATTGTAGAATTTTTTCGACACCTAAAACATTTTTTAAGCAATAATATCGTTTAATAATGATTAATAACTTTGCAAACATATAATAGTAACCTTGGTCTGAATGAAATACCTGTAGATAGTCCCCTTCAAAATTATTATTATTATGGTGTATTAACCCATTAAAAATTGTTTCTAAATATTTGAATTTGATTACTTGGTGGAAGCTGCCTATTTATATATTAGAGTTAAAATGTCATTAACAAAATTATATACATACTCAAGGGTGTAATTAAGGGAGGATTTGGGGAATAGACCTTCCAGGGCCTTTATTATATATCTTTAGTTATTAATTTGTAACTTATGGAGTTATTTGCTGACAATCTGACATCATTGCAAAATAAATTTAAATAGAATTTCCTTAATAATATACTTAATGAATATAAATAAATCTATAAATAGGTATGCACATGGTAAAAAAATGTCTATCCCCTCCCCCTAAGACAAATTCCTAATTACACCACTTTACACAATTATTTCATGTCTGTGGGCAAATAGAGGCATTTGCATTCCCGTGGACTTTTTTCTTGGTACTTTTCACTGTTAAGTTTCAGGTCAATTACATCGACATATTATGAAACTTTATGGTAAGAACATTATCTGTGTTTGTTTGTTTTTTAGGATTTTTAAGTGAGTTATGAGCATTTTTAATTAACTCTATATTGTTTACGCTAACTTGCTAAAAAATGTAACCATCGTAGAAAACACTCAAACACAGATAATGTTCTTACCATCAACTTGCATACTTAAAAATTCTTGAAGACACCTTTGATTATGTGTTTCAATTTATTCAATTTATTTTCTATAGATACCTCTCAAAAAATTGTATTTATATAACTATAATACTTATGAAACTTATCTAAGCGATACAAATTGATTATTCACTTATATTAGATTATCACGAGGGAAAATATTTTAAAAGTAACCCAACTGTCCGAATACAGTTCCTGGAAACATTTCTTAAAGGTTTACAATATAAAATATGTATAAAAAAAGTCAATACCGATGGTTACAAATGGTTATTTTAAAATATATACCTACAATGTACAATACATTATATTATACACGTTATCATAAGATGTGACCGCTGACCGAAATGTAAACATTAATCTGAATGTGATTATAAATATCTTTCCGAAGACAAATCACCGGGTTCATTAAACAGTTTCGTTATGGTAATTATTTTCAGTGGTTGTTAACCGGTGTTACATAACTTCGTATGCATTTATGTATAATTATAATTATTGATACTTTATGGTTTTCATCATTGCATGACGTAGATGTACCATACTACCATGTACATCTTAATCATATTACAAACCATTAAAATCAAAAAGCAATTTAATAAAATATTAAAAACATGATTAATATAATTTATTATAATTATTTTTCGTATATCACTTCCTTAATAATATGAACAGTAATATATGATATAAAAAACTGATTTATATAAACTAATCTAATTATAAATTTAAGAAAAAAATATAAACACACATCACGCTTGCAACCATTGTTGTTGAAGCGAATTGAACAATAAAACAAAAATATTAATATATGGTCCAAATCCGATCTCCAATGACCGTCGACTGATCTAACTTAATTACTATATATACTACTACATATATTGTGGTATGTGGACAATATACTAATGTTTAAAGACCAAAGTCTAAGTTGAATATTTGTAAAATGCTTTAAGCGTAAATAAGTCTTTATACAAATTCTGTTTTTCTTGAAAAAATTATACTTGGGTACCTACTTCAGGTACAAAATAATGAAACAATCAAGATTTTTAATGAAGATATGGAGTGTATCGTTACGTATTAGAATTTGGTTCAATAAAACGTTTTAATAAGCGTTCAAGAAATTAAACGTTCAGTATACGTACCGATACGCAACGAATTTTTCTTCTTAAAAATCTTGAATATTTAACTAATCATATTATGTTGACCATATTAAAAGACAGTTGAAAAATAAATGTGCGTAATTTATAACTATGCTGTATTTTACTATGTACCGCGGTTATTCAGAATGAAATGCCTGTTGGCAATAGGCTAAAAGAAAATCGTAGGTAGCGATAAAGTTGGTATTCGGTGCATTATATTATTATCATATATGTCATATAAGTACTAAATACCTATGTGTATACGTATGTGTATTTAGGGACTATAAATTAAGTCCTGAGAGAAATATAGCGGGCTTACTCGGTCCTATTCCAAGTGATATGGAGGGATTTAGACAAAGTAAAAACACGAGGGTCACGGTGACATAAACTACCGATTTGAGTACTTAAATTATACTGAATTTATAGGTGCATTGATTGAATTTAAATTATTACCGTCTTGCGAAAGATCATTCGTAATCCTTTTAACAGTGTTTTCCAACCTTTTTGTAATTTTGACCCAGAAATTTAATCTTTGTTGGGTGCTTGACACCTCCCCCCCCCCAAATCAATCAAGTATGCCATAATATACCTAGTATTATTGATAACCATTTTTTATTATGAGCAATTTTATCATTTAATTTGAATATAATTATGCAATAGTGAATAATGAATATACATGAGTCTATTAAATATAAAGATTATTTTTAAATTGAATTAATATTTAGGTAAAATAACATTAGGTACATACTTGAAACAAAAATAAAATACAAAAATGATATATATTAATATAATAGTAAAATAATATTGTATTTCTGATTTTAAATGGATATTCATCGTAGTATAGATACTGCACACCAAAAATCGATTATAGTTTCATTTTTATGTCACATAATCCTATTAAGATTACTATAAAGTTTTTAATATACATTGTAAGTACACAATTAACAAATGAAACATATTTTAAATATGAAAAAAAAATTAAAGTTTTTGTTTCAAAAATATTCTAGAATCAGCGTAAATAAATTCATACCTATCAAGAATAATTTTACCACTCACAAAAATGTGTTACATTTGATTATTAATCGTTTTGAATTTAGTACAGCAGCACAACACTCAGTTTTATGTAGATCGGTGCTACCAGAATGTGCCTACTTCTTTTAGGGCATCAGGCAAAGAAACACACGTCCGGAAATTATTATTACCTATATAACTAATTCAAGACACGTGTCCTGAAACCGTCAGAGATGTCAAAGATAAAAATAACCTGTTGAATTTTGTCCTCGACTAATATGCAGCCATAAGACTATTAGACCACAATATTTGAACTATTTTAAGCAGACATTATTTTTACTTCTGGATAAAATATAAATTATAATAAAATTGTATTTTTCAGGAACATTCCAACGGAACGGGTACCAAAAAGCAAACTAACCACAGCATCACGTACACGTGGACTAACATGAACGTGTACACGAAAAACGGCAAAAGCCGAAACTTTTACGATACGCTAACGTCGTGCTGTTCGGGTAATCTAAAAATCAAGACTGAAAGAAAACAATTATTAAACAACGGTGAGTTATAAGTTCTACACTACCTTTACGAAAATATTACCCACGTCGGGTAAGAATTGTTTTCCGTGCAGTTTCGGTATATATTTTTATGACTATATAATTTATATAATGACACAGTTAACAGTCGATTACTGTTTTATGATTCCGCTTGTACGTCGTGTTGTTTAAGGGATACCCGCTGGCCAATACTAATCATAATTATTACGAATTATATTCTTCGCTGTAAATATCACACGTATGTTATCTAACGATGCCGGTTTTATGGTGGGCCAGTGTCGACATATTATTATTTTATTATGCGTATAAAATTAGTTCAGGCAGGCATCTCTCTCTCTCTCTCTCTCTCTCTTTCTCTCTCTCTCTTTCTCTCTCTCTAATAGATACTACAACCACGAAAACGGCAACACGTCGTTATTTAATAATTATTATTTGTGTTATTTATTTATTACCGAGCGTATAATATTATATTATTATAGTAACATATTGATTTATGGTTGCAGTGAGCGGTTCAGCACGACCGGGAGAACTGTTGGCTCTGATGGGCTCCAGTGGCGCCGGCAAAACGACCTTGTTGAACTCGCTGACATTCAGAAGTGAACACAACGTCATGGAGTCCGGAATTAGATCTATCAACGGCATACCGGTCAACAGCAAACTGTTGACGGCCGTTTCTGCGTACGTCCAACAACACGACCTGTTCATCGGGACGCTCACCGTCCGGGAACACTTAATATTCCAGGTGAGAATAAATAGGAATATGGGTCAAAGCCCAACATTCGGATGAGGGGTAATTCGAGTAGGACTAGTTCCTCTCCTGTGTCACCCTTAGATAATATTTTATGCCTACATGGATACAGTCATAAAAGTCGTGTAATCAGACAGCATACCTACTATAGTTCCCAAAGTAATTAAATATTAAATGCAATTATAAGGTTATGGCATTCTCACCACCGATAATTTATTAAATGATAATAACATAGAATAATAACTTGAGAACACGATATGAGTGTGTGATAAATGTAATTGCAGTTGTTACAATAATAATAAAAAAAAAAATAATAGGTATCAAATTGTATTGAATCAAAAATTTGGCACATATACCGATATACCTACACCAGAATGATAAATTGTTTTTCTCCATCATAAAGTCGGGTTTACAGCTATGTCATCTGACGTATCGAATCCTAAAGTTGAGCTCGATCCAACCCGGTAGATCTGGGTTTTTAGTGATACAGGTGATACAGTGATTAATACAATAATACCATTACAACAATCTGAATATGATAAAAATAACACAATCACTCGACAAATGATGTAGCTAGTAGCTATGAACCCCGCCTAGACCGTACCCACAACCACACAATAACCAATAAAGTAATACTAATAGATTCATCGATCACAGTATACCGTGTATATTAGGTTAGGTAATGGTGTTATACAAATATACAATATGATGGCGCTTAATCCGACGTTTCCACGTGGTGGTCTTACCGGTCAGGTTTATAAATTCACCGGAGGTCGGCGACCGCGCCTAACCAATACGACGATAACCAATGACCAACGTCTATTCCTACGGTTTAGCTGCTTAAGTTAGAAATCGAATTTCTGCTAACATTCCAGTGATCCAGTATTTTAATTTTTAAGACTAATTCCGGTTTCCCTGTAATTTTAATTAATAAGACAACTTATAATAAATATTTAGCCGCACACAAAAAATAAATATGATATAGCGTAAACGTGTAATAATAATAACAGAATAACATGATGCGTGAGACTATATATTGATAGAACCCTTCAAAACCAATTAATATTGAGTAATTAATTTGAGCTGTATTAGTTTAAAAGATCTCGACGCTTTCGACACTCTTTTGAAACTACGACTTTGAGGGTTGTAGGGCAGTAAGTATGATTGAGAATAGGTATATGAGAAATGAGAGGATTTCAGTGGTACTGGAGTTTGATGTGGAATTTAATATAATATTTTTTTAGTTTTAATCTGAACACGCAGAGACGTCGGGATCGTGTAACCGCATCCTCTCCCTCTACTCTGTACAACAAAAAATTAGTAATTTGTACTAATGTTTTATTTTGATGACTATAATAACTGTATGCAATAAAATATACAACGGTTTTGTAATATAGAAATATCTAAAACAAAATGCATAAATATACTCCACCAAAAAATTATAATGATTTACTTACACGAGATTATAGTTCCTATAACTGAGTTTCAACTTTTTAGCACTGTGTCTTACGCTACACTTTAACTGTTATGACAGGCGTTGGTGCGGATGGACCGACACATACCGTACGAAAAACGAATGGCTCGAGTCGAAGATGTCATACAAGAGGTGAGTTTCAATGATGTTAATATATAATATGCAAGTCGGTTACACATATAATAATTATGCCAATTTGTTTTCCCCCGATTCAGTTGTCATTGAGTAAATGTCAAAACACTATCATCGGCGTGACTGGCAGAATTAAAGGTTTATCTGGAGGCGAAATGAAACGTTTGTCGTTTGCTTCCGAGGTAAGACTATGATTAATTATTAAAATATAATGCTGCAGATCCTATTTATTTTTTCAAATTTATTAGAGAGCAAATATAAAATAAATTATATGGTTATTGCGATTTGTGGTACTTCTTCTATGAACATGATGATTATGACATCGTAAATAATAAATATACTGTTATTATATAAAGCTAGTCAAAATACATATTTTGTTTTTACATAACATACCGTTTGTTTTTCGACTGCGTCTCACAGGTGTTGACAGACCCTCCGCTGATGTTCTGCGACGAACCGACCTCTGGACTGGACTCATACATGGCGCAAAACGTCATCAGTGTGCTCAAGTCGATGGCGTCTAAAGGCAAGACAATCATTTGCACCATTCACCAGCCGTCTTCCGAGGTGTACTCCATGTTCGACAAGATACTATTGCTGGCTAGCGGTCGGACGGCTTTCCTGGGCACTCCCAACGATGCCATCGAGTTTTTCAAAACGTAATAACCCCTTATATTGTAATGTCCGATACAAGGATCTATAAGTCCAGAACAAAGTTACGGATAATCTTGATCCAGAATAATAATAGAGAAAATAGTCACTTGTACTAATGTTTAGCCATCCCGCACTGACACGAAATGTTGAACCTCGTCAAGAGGAAGACTGGCCCTGCAGGAATTTAGGATAATATATACTAAACAGTAGATATAAACTCTTATGTCCTAATACCCCCTTCCACGGTGGGTGTACATTGTTTCCACTAAAATGAAAAAGGTTTGATCTTCGTTTCCGCCAAATCATTTTTCGTCTAAAATTATCATTTGAAAAACATTAGTCATAATTTTGGATTTGTGTTGTTATTGTTTCATAGTATATTCTGAAAACTATATTTCCGAAAACAGTATACCTATGTTTCTACCCACAATGTGGTCCAATTTCAGTGATTCAGAATTCAAAACCACGAATAGTTTCATTCCATGTACATTTCAAATCTACAAATCGTATCTTAACATTAATATAGTTTTAATAATTTTAATAATTTTAATTCTTAACGTTCAAACTATTATAATGTATATTAAATACAAATAAACAGTTCTAAATTAAATATCCAAATACAAAAAACATAAATTACCTATTCAAAACAAAATAATTAACACATCAACTGCAATATCGAAGTAGATAAAATATTTTTGATATTATATTTTATTACTAACGATGAAAATCACCAACTACATAGATTATATGTTTGTTAATAGGATTCACTATCGTTATACCGGACTCCCTGATCTCTACTGCATATATAAGTTTACAGACATTTATAAGTATTCGGAGTATTGATTGTTTAATTTATTTTATACTTTTTGAGCATTTTATAACATTGCCCTGTTTATGTTGTAGTTATAAATTAAATTAAACCAACAAATCATTCATCAGCATTTCTTGATAAAATAATAATAGTAGTTACATAATAACTCAAAAATGCAACAATGTATAGCAGTAGTTCCCAAACTAATTTTCACATTACACATTATTATTCCTACTAAAAGTCACAGCATACTTTAAGTATTAATATACCTTTCACACTTCTCAATAACAAATAATTTTAAATCCAGCAAAAAAAAAAAGGCAAACCAAATTATCTTTTTTATTACCATACAATACTTAGTTATATACATAGATTGTATAATATATATTTTCTATCGTTACATACCAATTTATATTTGCATTTATGGTTCTTTACTAAAAATGTTGCATCTCGAGTAATACGTTTTATATATGTATTGAAAATGATTTTCCAATAATTAATTGTATGGATTTAAATAAAAATGTTTAAATTTGCACGGCACAACCTTTGGCCTAAACTCAAATATGTACACCTATAAGTACTTCCTAAAGTGGCACCGAACTATTTACAGCTGTTCATTTGTATTTTGAACCACGAAAAAATTTGGGTGGTTGGGCTGGTGAATAGATGTAAGAATAATTAACCAAGTTCATTGTACCTGATATTTAGCTTCTATGCTAATTGGTTTAATATAGGTACCGTTACAGTAAAGGTGGATAGATAGATCTATACATTTTGTAAATTGAATCAGTTGGTCAAATATAATTACCGCCACTGGCGCCACTGTATACTTACTAATTACTATCGATAGCAAAATACAATACTATCAACCGGAGTCCAATAATTGGAAAAAAAAAAGATTTGAACAACTAAATTATTTATTTTGATTAAATTGAGTTAAAACTATACGTCTATACGTAATATTATTCCATCGTGTTAGTTCTTTGCAAGTGTTAAACATATTGTTTGTTAACGATTAACTTATAACGTTAGCACTGCGTTCTTATGTCGACTTGACTTAATTAACTCATGTTCTGATTATTTTAACTGTCATTACTTATTAGTTTGTCATTGGCCTTTGTACATAATTATATATTTTATCCCGTCTGTAATTTCGTATAGGCTCGGCGTTAGCTGCCCGAAGAACCACAACCCGGCGGACTTTTTCATTCAACTGTTGGCCATCGTACCGTCACAAGAGACGTGCTCATACGAAACCATCGATACTGTTTGCGAGGCTTACGAGAGCTCAAACTACAAGAGTGACATGATTGAACATCAAAAACAGTTAGCTATCGCCAGCAAAGTAAGTGTATATACATATCTATATGTTAGATAAACCTCGGCTGAATAAGTATCTTGAGAGTATATTTATAGATCCAACAGACAGAGCCGAGCTGTAATCAGTAACCAATTTTGTATGTGAGATTTAAAATAATTTTGTAATTGACTTGTCATACGGAGACGGGATTTTCACTAAAAATATGGATTTCCAGATTTCCTGTAAACAAATTTTTTTATAATATATTACATTCGTGTAAGGAGTGGCCCTCCTTCACCGCGAGGCATATTTTTCAACTTTTGTCAATATATTTTACGGCAATTGTTGCCAAGGGATCAATTTCGGCTTAAACATCCCACGCTTACTCAAATAAAATAGGTAACTTTGGTTTTCTGCTTTTTTCCAGAGCACGTTGGACTGTTGGGGCTCGAACGGTCTGGAGAACGTCTCGTCACCGTACAAAGCAACATGGATGGAACAGTTTTCGGCAGTCTTCTGGCGGTCGTGGCTCAGTATCAAAAAAGAACCAGCCCTCACCAAAATTAGGCTCATCCAGACAATGGTAAACTGGTAAAACCACGGCGATGATTGACCCGATCTAACCCATACATTTTCTTATAATTTCAGTTAGTAGCCGCTCTGATAAGTTTCATATTCTACAACCAGCACTTGGACCAAGACGGTGTGATGAACATCAACGGAGCACTGTTCATGTGTATATCTAACATGACATTCCAGAACGTATTAGCAGTTATAAACGTAAGTACCTATACCGGTCTTATTCAGTCCGAGTATAATTACCGTAAATCTGGCCAGGGGAGGGGCAGTGGTGCATATCGGAGGTGATGAGCGCTTGGGCAGCTTATAGCCTCCCAATCCCAAAGTATCTTTATAAAACTTTTCAAAAATATTGAGTAAAAAATGTTCAACTCATTACAAAGATTTTTTAATACAGTAAAAATGACTATACGTTCATGCTTAAACTTTTATTAATTTCTAAAGTTATCATATTATTAGTTTATTATTTCAAGAACGAATAAGATTAAGGTTAATACTCAAGTAAGTTATTTATAAATAGTAAAACTAAAAACTAAAGGCTCGGGTTAACAGCCTTGAGTATTACCTACTCCTAATAATATATATTTATAATATTGGTTACAGTATTAGCCATTACGTACAATTATTTACAAAACAGCAAACATCACTGCACATATTATATACAGTAAAGTTACCATATTATTATTAAATGATTATTTCCGCCAACACAGGTATTCTGTTCCGAACTTCCGGTGTTCATGCGGGAACACCACAACGGCATGTACCGGACGGATGTGTACTTCCTGAGCAAGACCCTCGCCGAGGTACCGATATTCTTGGTAATACCCATACTGTTCACGTCCATCATGTACTACATTGTGGGCCTAAACCCAAAGTTCATACACTTCCTCACGGCTGTCCTGTTCATAACGCTCGTCAGTCTAGTCGCTGTGTCGTTCGGTAAGTGAAACTTCCGAATATCGGAATTTCTACAAGATATGTTAAGTACACCTATATCTAGCCACCTTTAGGTATAGTACACATCTCTACTTCCGTACCCCGATCGCTTGAGTCAGAAGAGGTCATACGACCGACTTTTAAGGGGTTTTGAATGGGCAATTTTAACTATATTCGAGTATACGTTAACTTATGGTTGCCGTGCAGAATTAATTACGAAATTTTCGTCTGGAGCAAACCAACAACATGCAATAAATATTTACAAATCTATAAAGAAATTACCACATGTGAAAATTAGGTAACTTAACCTGCGATGTAACATTTTCTATTTGTTCAATAACCTGACATACAGCCCATATAGGTAACATTTTTATAGATATTTTATATATGTCGGCACTGAAAATCAAACTTAGTTTTTAAGAACAACACAATTCTCAGGCTTTGGTTTAAAGTCTATAAATCATCACTTATCTATTCAGTAATTTTCTGTCATTATTAATTAATTTAGTTAATTCAAAAGGGTGAGCCCAAAGCAAGTTGAATAAAGTATACTGCTTTCGGATCAAAATATCAATCAAAATCCTACTATTCTGCGAGATTCTAATAAAATGATTTTCTGATCAGCTTCCTGTAAAATTGTTTTCGATTGTCATTGAATTAATGGTTGATAATATGATATTTGTCGTACGTCGAGGCGCTGTGTAACCATAACAATTGCCTAAACTTAGCCCCTTAATAAATAGCCAGTTATTTTGTTTTTTGGCTCAGGTGCCATTAAAATACATTTTAAAAACACTGAGTAAATTTTACTAAGTATAATGTTCTACTACACGATTCGTTTGGTTTTCTCAGGTTACTTTGTATCGTGCGCCAGTGGTTCCATATCGATCGCACTTTCTGTGGGGCCGACGATCGTCATACCTTTTCTGCTGTTTGGCGGCTACTTTTTGAATGTTGGGTAAGTTGCGGTGTACACAAAACACGGTGCATTTTTATATTATTATCACTTTCGTATATTATATTACAATAAAATTAAATGTATAAATAATTAAATATTCTGTACAACGAGTTTGTATCGAATATAATAGTATGACATTATAAAAATAATAATAGTTAACGCTAAGTATAATAATAAATTACAATTGTTTGATTTCAAGATCGATCCCGTACTATTTCCGGTGGCTGAGCGTCTTCTCGTGGTTCAAGTATGCCAACGAAGGGCTACAAATCAACCAGTGGGCAGACATCGACACCATTCAGTGCAACAGGGTGAATACGACGTGTCCCCGTTCTGGTCACGCTGTCTTAGAGTCGAATAGTTTTCTAGAGGTAAACAGACAACAACGTTTTTGATTATTATTGGTTTTGAATTCAACATAAACATAACTGTAGGTCCACAGGCAGCAAACAATTACTGTCACCAAGAGATCTCTAACTTAAACTTCGACCATATTTTATTATGTACCGAGTTTAAACGTATCTAATCTATTCGTGTTCGTTTTTTTTTTCCAGTCAAACCTCACCATGGACATAATTTCATTATTTTTATTAATCATCGCCTTTCGGTTCATGGCGTTCTTGTCACTCCTGGCCAGAACGACACGAAAATAAAACACACGTGATAATATTTTCAACGATTCTGAAAATGCATCACTGCTACAATTGCCTACACAACACACATGTTTGTAAACCATCGCCACAGGCGTACACTACTTGGAATTAAAAAATAAAACTATATACATTAATATATATTTATACAGAATAAGATCGATTAAGGTTGTACATATATTATTCTATATAAGATCATAGATAGAAAAATAACGTAATGTAATTTAAATGTATTTTAAACGAATAACTGTATAGTTAAATGCCATATCATTCATCAGTCGAAGACATCTCTGAAATGGCATTTCTGTAATTTATAAATTGGTACTTATAAAATTTTAATTTGTAAAATATTTTATTATTTATACTTAAGTAACTGAGTACTTGAGTGCAATAGCCAGAGTGAATGCCTGTGACTGACCATTACACTCAAAATCTCATGTTTCTCTTATTAGATAAATTCACAAAAACTCACTGATATACCTAAATATATATTATTATTAATTTTCTATAATTTTGTATATTAAAGTTCCCAGCCAATTGAAATAAAACTCAAAATACACGGTACTGGCGTTGGTATACTAAAAAAAAGTTGGTTGTACGGTGGTATTCAATCCGACTGTTTTAATGGTCCTGATTATTTTAAGAGTATACATTTTATTTTTTGTTTGATGATTTTTTTATTATTATTATTATTATTATTATTATTATTATTATTACTACTACTATTACTTTTACAATATATAATTTAAAAATTATTATATTATTGATTGCACATTGTTGAATTATTATACAAAATTTATAAAAAAAAAACGTGTATTAGTCAAATTAATTAAATGTTGTTGAGCACATTTTGTAAGTAATTTATGTTTTTGCTTTAACATAATATATTATGAATTATGATATATATATATATATATATATTCTGAATTACAATTAACAATGTAGAAAACACACATATAACAATAGATATTCATATAATATACAAAGCACCTAATTCAATTTGCTTAAATTGAGAAGCATTAAATGTTCATGTAATAAATATTAAAGAAAACAATAATCAGAAGTTAGTCTGGCTGTATAATATTATTTGTTAGTGTGATTTAGAACTTAAAATATGATAATCTATCTATAAAGCATACAACTAATGACAACCACAAATTAAACAACAAAGAAAGAAATAGTTATGAAAAAATAAAACTGTATTTATAATATTAATTAATCATATTTATTTCACTTAAGTCTTTTAAAATTTAAAAATATCAACAAGTTATGATATTACTTTGAGTTTGAACATAATATTGATTAAACTGTGTTCTATAACTAGATATTATTTTATTATAGAATAATTAAAAAATGAATACACTAAAATTGATTCTCACTATTAATAAATAATAAATATTTTTAACTCTAATTATGTTACTACAATTTGGTTATAAAAGCAAATATTTCAAATTTTAGTTTATCATATTTCATAACGTAAATTATTAAAAATTTAAATATACTTTTAAGTATTCCACAAATCATGATTTAGGAGAACTTACAGCATTTGATTACATACACATACAATTTATTCAAAGGCTTAAAAAACAAATGGAAAAGATATAACTTACTGTGATGATCTAGTAATGATATACATTTGAATGATCAGAAGTAGTAAATTGGATGCATACATTGGGATATTTTAATCGCCAAGCTGCTACGTCAGGTTCTTTAATGTTTTCGCAAAAATTAACATCCATTAACTTTAGGTTTTCACATTTCTCTAGGAACTTGGAGCAAGCATCAACTGTAATTGCTCTGAGGCCAACTAAATCTATTTGTTCCAACAGTGGGCAGTAGTCAGCAAACGCTAGTAGATCGCGGTCGCACACGCCGCGTAATGACACAACAATGATTTTTTTTAACCTTGGACAAGATTTGACCAAGTCCAATAGACTATCGCCAGGAATACTCAAAGCTAAACTGAAAACATAGGAAAGATGTTAGCCAAGTCAACATTTGAATATGGTATTTTATTTATTTAATCGTATACCAACCACCATCCTAGATCAATTTCTTCAAGTTGTTTGAGAACAGTTAGAAAGCGCAGTCCAGTAGGAGACAGTGTATAACTTTTCCAAAAATCTACAGATACCAGTTGCTTGTTCGATATTGACAAATTATAAGCAATATGATCCATGCAACCAATTCGTTTACACGAACCTAACCATTTGAAAAACAACCATTAAAATGAGTTACCACCAACACATATAATCAATACAATGGAATAAAACTATATAACATATATGTGTTAACTATTTACCAAGATTAATATGCTTCAACTGAGGCATACAAGTTATGTAAAAAGCTAAGCACTCTGTGGTAATATTTGTTCTATAAAAATCTATACGTTCCATTTCCGGGAAGCTCTGTGGTGGACATATCAGCTCAAAATCAATTGAAGTGCAACTTCTTAAACTCAATTCTGAAAAACCATAAGTTGCATATTACACATTTAGTGAAAACATAACGAGGAAAATATGTTTACCTTTCAGATATTTACAATATAAATTTATTGCAATTAATGTGGCATCATTGACAAATCCACAACAGTCTAATCGTAGGTTAGTTAAATTAGTACCACATTTCTTTATAAATCTAAATATTCAATAAATAATTAAGACAAATGATTATCAATGATAAGTTTTGTTTATCATAAATGACATACAAGTTAAATGCTGTGCTCAATATTCCTTTTGTAATACCACACCAGGATAAATCCAACTTTGTTATTCGGTCACAGTACGGCTCTAATGAAATGAGCATTGAATAGGAGAATGAGCTCCAATAAGGCTATAAACATACTGCAATGAATCCGTTTTTCTTCAAATATGTAATTTTTTAACATTTGTACTCACTTTTAAGTTTAATTCTCTGTAGAAATATCCGTCCGTACAAATGTTCTTGAAGCGCTTGCACACCCTCATACAAAGTCGCAATGATTTTAAATCCAAGTATGAAAATATTTGCATCAATGATTCATTCTATTTTTGCATAGTTACAATTTAGGAATTTAGTTATGAATTTAATAATAATAATGTAATATAATAGGATAAAAAAAAAGTGTACCGGTAATTTCAAGGTGTAATCAATGTCAGGTACTTTACGCCACTCGTTTTCAAGTTCTTCTATATTCTTGATCAGTTTCAAAAATGGATCTAGACTTGTTGACATAGGTATCTAGAAATTGACACACTAAAATAATTATATGTTCAGAACAACACAAAATTAAAAGTCATTTACATTTGAAGCCATTGACGGAACCCTAACTTCTGACAATAACTCCTGGTCTTGTTCTTCATTATTATCATAAACGTATCCTGATGTTGTATGACTAACCATAGGTACAGACATGATTGGTAGTTCACCGTCGTCTGGATACTTTAAAATACCACCCATAGATACAGCATCTAACTCGGTATAATAGTCCAATTGAGAATGATTAAATTCTATGCATATCTCTCTGTGGGCAAGATTTTATAACATTGATATTAATCAAAGCAATATAATTTAGTAGACTAATATTTTTGTCTTACTTGACCAGTTCCTTAATGTATTTTAATTTTGGAGCAAACAAACGAGAATGTCTCATGCCATTACAGTTCTGAGGCGGCCCTTCCCAAAGTAATCTCCATGCCATCGTATCAGGAAGGTCAATAACTTTGCCTGATATCCGTACTACAGACCCGGGAGTAAACGTTTCAAATATAGAGATGACCAGAGGAACGACTGGTATATCAAATGATAATACTGTAATACACAGGTTAATAATAAAAATTATATTTAATTTGTTTTGTTTTTATTCAATCTTACTAATATAATCTTCGCTTCTTATTCTTCCTGCATTTTGTGGCATAATTGGACATTTTCGAGATGGTGCAAGGTCTCTCCATGGTCCATAACTCCTCTGAGTAAAAAAAAATTTAAGAATATTATTGCCTGATAAAATAAAAACCTATAACTTATTTAAAACCATTTGATATAAACAAAATAATAATCTCTTGAATACTTAGTTATTTCAAAAAAATAAAGGATTAAGTGCAACAATAAATTTGAATAAGTTAATAGAAATAAAAACATTTAATATTATTGATCACACAAAACAATTTGATCCAGGATTGAAATCAAAGATTTCAAATTTAATAATTAATTCAATTTGTTTGTGAAAAGGTAACATTTGTGCTGTAACAAATCAGTGCTTGTAGTGAATACCAAGCGCACAGGTACTAATATAAGTCACCAGGAACTCACCATAACATAAGACTGGGGAAAGTCTCCGTAGTTAGGAAACTTGCTAGGCCTACCAGTGACATTGCTGGCTGTGTAAGATATGCTAATGTCGCTGCCATATTGAGAGCTAAAGTCCACCACTTCAGATGAAAACTGGAACACAAAGTTGTCCAACGTAGACTGCTCCTTGTTGATTCGCCTGACTTCCACACGATCCATGTATGTACGAGTATAATCAATGTATGACTTGCAAAGCTTTCTTAAATCAGCCAAGTTAAAGCCAATTTGTTCTTCGTTCATGACCAATTTTGTTGGTACAAATCCCGATAGAACGAGCACCTTTGAATTCCATCGAGCACACTAATTCTTATTACCGTACATTGTAAACCCAAACGTCTGGCAGGTTAAAGTTGTCGAGATTCGAAATGACTAGTTGACAAATTATACTTAAAGGACAACTAAGTACTAACTATAATAATTACAACTATACTGTTACCTATTTACTATTTTGTCGTATTGTATTTACACATTATAACAGTATCACACGTCCTTTGACCACTGAGATCATTGTTCGAAATCGGTTTGATAATGCCTACCAACGCTACCAACTCTGACGAAATTATAGCAAGTGGTGATTTTGAGCCAACCAGTTTTCACATTTTGAATGCTCGAACGCCCGGGATATTGTGTTCTACTACGCGAACTCTTCGTTATTTATATTCTGGAAAAACTCATGAATTTTGTATTAATACACGTGTTGCTAGTATTGATAATGATGTTGAAAGTTTAATAAAATATAAAAGAACAGATTGTGACATAATTTTAAGATCAACCATTATTTAGTTTATCATCATACAGAATTTGGATATAACACAGTAGGTACATTTTTTGGTTTATTATATCCTATTATGTTCGGCTACAACTTGGTTATTATACTTAGTAGACGATGTCAAATGTAATGTCAGAAGATCAACATCCGATGAGAATATGATTTCATGATTTAAGTGCACGAGTACGACGTAAATGTGTGCAAGGTACATGTGTTCTCAATGATTCACCAAACTTCACACCTCACCCATAGCTGCTGTTTAATGTCTTACTAAAACCAGAATGTATGAATATTTAATAGGTACATATTACTGAAAAATATGAACCACGATACATTTTCGTTGCCAAATGAACTATGTAGGTATTTATGAGGTTTCCTATATCTCAATCACAATAATACTACCTATGTAAATTAACTAATAAATAAACTAAAAAATTTAAATTTAAAATTAATTTTATGTAATAACTACATTCATTTAAATATTTACTTCCACTTCATAGATATATATATTATGTGATAATGTAATACAGTTCCCACTTTAAAGTTATATGCTATGTTAATGCATGCAATTTGAATATCAAGAAAAACATAATTTTAAGACTTAACATAAAACTAATTAAATTTTTTAATCCTGGTGCCTGAAATTTTTAATTTAAAACAAATTATCCTATTGTTGTTCATTCCATTTATTTATTCACACAATTTATTATATATTAATATGCATTTAAATGCTAAATAAACTCTCAATGCATTCATTCATTCTCTTCTGCACAGTTATAAATCCAGATCCTGCTTATAACCAAATGATTATCTCAGAGACATGGGGGCTAGAGGTCCAGAATACCTAGATTTATTATTTCTCCAATTTTTTTTTATTATTCTATAGACCTGAATGTTACTTTGAATTTTTTTATTTAATATTTGATCACTAATTTATTTATTACATTAAGATTATACTAATATTGGAAAAAAAATTTTAAATTAAGAATAAAATGTAAATTGTATTTGCCTTCCCCCCTCTTTGATCTTTGCTCTAGTTGGATGGATTATCTAACTGGAATTTAAGGGATATGTCTATTATAATATTATTAGTCATTACTTATTACATAATATAAAGTAATTTTATTTATATTATTAAGGTCAAAAACTTTTAAAAGTTAAACAATATAAGTATATTTTAGGATTTCCACACTTACAACTGTAAGTATTTAAGCACCGTTACTCAGTTTATACTTTTTGTAGTAATTAACTTGCAATATTATGTAATTTTTTTTAATAAGTAGTAGGTACCTACTAAATGATAAATGATAACTAGGTCAAGGTATATGATATTATTACATTAATACCTCCTCTACAAAATATTAAAAATCACATAGGTTAAATGATTCAGTAATATTATTGAGGTAAACTCATTCCTTAGTTTTTATATCTCCTGGGGCCTGGGAACTAAATATTTATAACATAGGTACATTTATTTACTTTCATACAGATTACTACATCATAATTTAAAATATTAAATTTTCATTTCATAATTATGAATTTTTACTTTTAAGTAAATAAGTAATTATATCATGTGCCTTGCCAGTTGTAAATTATAAACCTAGCAGTGCACTAAAAACAAAATGGTAGTTTTTGAAATCAATATAAAAACATAATTTATTATAAATAAACCAATGCATTCATTTTTTCTTATACAAAAATGTATGTAATACTCATTAATTAGGTCTTAACCCTTAGACATAGAAATTGTATGATGAATGTATGAAAATATGAACGTAGCCCGGAGGTTAGTAATATCTGAACTGTTATATGTTACTGTACCAAACCAGGAACCAAAATCAAATACAAATACAGAACATTTAACATAGGTCTATAAAGAGTTTTTTTTTATGATTTATTTTTATAGGTATATCATACATGCGTTAGGTACATGTATATTTTTTTATACATAACCATGAAGAATAGAAATCTATATTGAATATTTGTTTTATATATAAATTTATATAACTAATCTTTATGGGAATTACTATTTTAATAAACAGGTGTATATTTGTTTAAAGCTAATCTTTAAAAGAAACAATTGTTTTCATTAATTAATAATTAGTAGGGCTCAATTCCAATCAAAAACATTTATATAAAAAATGCATTATGTAATGTATAACCCAAAAACTTAAAAAAAAGAAATTTATAAATAATCAAATTTATACAAAACAAGAATACACATTTCAAAAACATTGATGTCCAACCCCTAACAATTACTAATTACAGTTTTGAAAAAGTTAGGATACTTTAAATTAAGACTAGATAATAGATTCCAGTAACTACTTTATTTTCAATAGTCAATACCATTTTGAACATATTTTTGATGTATAGAACCTTTTGCTGTCTTACTTTATAGCAAATGATGTAGACAGCAAAATTAAATTATTATCGTTTACTAAGCACTTCTTTTAGATTGTTTAAATTTGACTAAGTGTTTTGTGCATAAAACGCAACATCAATTTTACATAGTTGTCAACTTTGATGTATGTCACTGAGGAAAATATCCTCACAATCTTTTCAAAAATATATTACAATAGTCATTTAGTTTGATTACTCTAGTAGCCAACTTACTGTTGGCGGACACAATGAGTAACTAAAATAAAATATAGATAATAGATACGATAATTTATCAAATAATTTTTTTTTATTTTAATACATATTGATTTTATTAAAAATAAAAATGAACAAAGATAAACTATATTATTGTTAGCATGCAGAGAGTGATTCAACTCTTGCAATAGCTGTTTCAAGTAAAAAACTTTCAAACAATAGTAAAAAAAAAAAAAATAATACATCTTTTTTTACACATTAGGATCTAATATATTATTTTTACAAATTGCATACACAATTTTTTTTAGTCCATATACTTCTTTCAAAATAACTTCAAAAGTTCATAGAACTCTCGGATTCTGCGATATTGAGGAGGCAGCCCATGCACAATGTTTTTACTGAGTTCCAGTTGAAAACAAGGCAATCAATCCACTTGCAATTCCAACAGAAAATATGTAATTCCTATAAATAATTGAGTTAAGGTCATCTAATTTAATGCAAACTAAAACAATAAGCGTCATTCAACACTTAAGAAATGTTATAAATTATATTTTTAAGTGATTTGGTTAACATTTGAAGAAATAATTCTCACTTGCAAACCACAAGGTATAAAAACATGTTGAATAAAGGAATGTAAAACTATCTAAGCAAAAAACTGTTTTCTGAAGGAAAAAGAAAAAATTAAATTGATATTTCGTTATCAGAAACAGAACAAAATAGATTTCTATTTCATTTTGTAACAGTTCAAGGATGTAAGCTAAAAATGGTAAACCATGATATTCAATATGGTGCCAAAAATTAGACACTTTTATGGCAATCAGTTCTAATTATCAAAGTTATGATAAAATATGAAACATATTTTAAAAGGATACGCTGTTGTTGAGAATCCCTTCAGGAGATAGAAACTGAGCAAAACCACAATGACCAAAAATAATGCATTGTTGTAGAAAATTGAAAATGCTGTTGCTTCATAATCCGCTACATCGTTTTTTTGGAATAGAGCTCTAAAATCATACAATAAAATAACATCATTAAAAAAGTCTGAATTATTTTACACTTATAAAATGAACTAAAGAAAATATAGGTAATAACTAATATTCTATAAATTTCCATTTGCCTAAAAAGTGAAAACCCAACACTATATCTCATATTTGTATACATTTCTTTATAATTGAAGTAATTTACAATATTTAGTTCTAGATAAAACGTAGCTGAAAACACAATAATTTGTTCATCTTACTTATAATTTTTCAGCATTATTAACCTAAGGGCACATAATCAAATATAAAGGTAAGAACATTAGATTATTATGTTTGAACTTAAGATTTTAAACTAACATCAATATGGTATACCTATAGTATGTTTATTACACAGAGACAACACATGCGGGGGTATTGCATCCTCTTATAAATCCATATTTTACTCAATTTATCATTTTGATGTCCATTAATTATCTATTATTTAACTTTCCAGAACTCACTGAACAATAATTTTTTATGAATCAGTTGTTTAGCAAAATAATTCATTATGGTATTTATTGCAATATGAGCATTAAATAATTTTAAGAAAAAAATAATTGAAAGCATTTTAATTAAATAAGGTAACTAAATATTATATACTTTTCATCCTTTTCTTTCTTGCTAATTTTTTTGTCATCGGCATATTTTCTAGTGATTTCCCTGGTCACTGCTTCTTCCCTTTTGATCGCGATCTAAAAAATAAGAATGCATAATGTACACGCACAATATTATACAAGAACAGAAAGTACAACACACATACTTTATGTTTCAATATGAACTTGGTGTTTTTGTAGGCGAATGAGATGAGGTAAGTGCTACCCAAAGTGACAAGAATGAACCAAACAAGGGCCGGCATCATTTCGATCATGTGTATTCTCCAGTATAGCCCTGTACAAATAAGTAGATACGATTAGATGTCAAAATCGATTTAGTAGTAAGATACCAAGTAACTATAGATACTTTAAAAGTACTTACATATGGGCAATGCAGACACCATAAAAGCGCTACCGTAGAACAGTGCTGAAGACTTGGTGGAAACATTTCTGCTAAAATCAGACAACAGTTGTTCTTCCTCTTTGGTGAACAAAGGTTCATATTTCTCCTTTTTAACCATTTTCGAGGAAAAAATTTAACTCAAACGATGATGGGTTGAATGCAATATGAATGCACTAAAATTTAAAAAAAATGTTCACTGACCAGTCTACTATGCGTACAATGCATAATATGACTTATGAGAGGTGAAACGTGTACGTATCTTGCGTTACAGTTATGTTTACGTATCACCGCTTGGAACTTAGGTCACCAACCGTGCACAACGTGTTCGTTCCTGCGCAGTGTGACCGCCGAGAATTTCCGAAATATTCCCTTCGAAACTCTTGCCCGTCGCATCTCGACAACGAGTAACGACACAGGTGATAATTATATTCCACAGTTATATAAAAATTGTATTTTTAAAACACCCAATTTATTTACCATTTAATAAGTACCTATAAAATGTTTAAAGTTTATTGATTCATTATATTATTATATATTATTAAAATTTCTAATATAAAAAAAATTAATAAACGACCTAGTGAATGCATTCATTTTTTTCAATGAACGCGTTCACGTTAATTTGAAAAAACACCAATGTGAACTTGAACGAATTCATTTTTTTAGTGAACGTTCCGAACACTGGATATGTTCATAATTTTACGCGTTAACAAACTAAGATTTACTTAGTAGAAACACTTAGTCCTAGAATCCTAGCCACGATGTAGAATATTACATATTATTGAGTATATATATTTTTATACAGTAGATACTCTGATACTCAATGATATTATCTAAAGAAATGTATTGTGGATTTAAGCTAAACTTTTTTTATTTTATTTAAACTAACAACAACTTACGAAGAACCTTGTATTACATTTTCAAGTTTTTTGACTAATTGAAACATTATTTAACGACAATAATTAAAGAAAACTCTTGCAATTCGAAATTTTCTTATGGCTATAAATAGCTTAAAATACGTCAAAATATTTTGAAAATATTTTTATGTATTGAAAATGCCAATATTAACACTCGGAAAAAAATGTCACGTATTAACAGTATTGTTATTATTTTTGACTTCTCAAAAAAAACATAATTGATTTTTCCAAAAATTGGTTTTGTACAAAAATCCCAGCTATTCAATAATTAAAAAAAAAACACACAAGCATCATCGTAAAATCAATACATTTATTACTCCACTTCGAATCTAAGATTCCAAAAATCAGATTTTGAATAACTGCATTGCTAAAGAAAAGGAGGGTTAGATTGCTTGGTGAATCCACTATGTGTAGAGGTGCAGAAAAATCTATTAACATCAATGACAGTAGTACAGTACCTACTTTTATTTTTTAAGCAATAATTCTGTTATAAGGTGGGTTTTTAATAAATTTCATTTACATTTTAGTATTTTACACTGATTTTAGATCAACCATGATCAGTTGTCATTGATTATAAATATTATTATAATATATTCATAATTTTTAATCAATGGTAGATGGTAATAATTGGTAGTATTATAAAAAATTATGTCACAATTGTGATCGACATAATTCAAAGTGGGTCGATTTTACATAATAATATAATTTATTATAGTCATATAATAAAAAAAATTATCAATCCACAAGCACCTAGCAAATCAAAATGATCTAAACAAATTAATATTTGAATGAATACGTATTTGAAAGGTGTGGGTAGAAACTTGAAATAAAGAGTCGAGTAACTTGGGAAATTGTGAGCTGCAGAGATTATAATATATAATTATCAGAGTGCAGAGTGTACACTGTATATAATTTTTAATTATCTATGACTCTATGAGTGTCGAAAGGCAGAGTGGTCACTGATTGAGCTTTGAGAATTTGAGTGCAAGCGGCACAGTGTACGCGCGCGATTCGAATTCATATCACCGTTCAAGATTCACCGGCGTCTGATTACGGTCAGCTGACCGGGGCTGTGTGGTGGCAGTGTGTACACAGGTACGGTACCGTGCGGTAACGCGTTGCGTTCGGTTTCTCTTCCATGTCAACGGAACATACATGATCCTTGGGGTGTGCTTAAATCGGAGTCGAGCTGAGTCATATTGTAAGAATCCAATGCCCGTAGTAGTACAACACTGTGCCGTAAAGTACAACAAATTGTCAAAGTGTTTTCCTGCGGCGGACGTCGGGCGTTTTATTCATATTATTCTCTCCGATCTTGTGTGTGAGTAGTTTACCGCAAAAAATCCGCGCTCCGTTCCGTTTTTCGCCCGTCGAAGCGATAAACGTTTATTGCACACCCGCACAATCTAATCGAAATCGTAAATCGGTCCAAAATGGCATCTGGAGTAACAGTAGCGGACGCGTGCAAAAAGGTCTACGAGGAGATCAAAAAGGACAAGAAGCACAGGTACGTGGTGTTTCACATCAAGGATGAGAAGCAGATCGACATTGAGGTGATCGGCGAGCGCAACTCTACTTACGACCTGTTCCTAGAAGACCTACAAAAGGCCGGCCCGCAAGAATGCCGTTACGGTCTGTTTGACTTCGAGTACACTCACCAGTGTCAGGGCACATCCGAGAGTTCCAAGAAGCAAAAGCTCTTTTTGCTCTGCTGGTGCCCAGACACAGCCAAAGTCAAGAAGAAGATGGTTTACTCGTCCAGCTACGACGCGCTCAAGAAATCACTGGTTGGCGTACACAAGGCGTTCCAGGCCACTGATCATTCGGAAGCCTCCCAAGAAGTCATCGAGGAGAAGCTCAGGTCCACCGACAGACAGTAAAAATAATTCAACAAAAAACTTATATACAACAATACGCATATGATGTTTATGTATATTTATAAAACAAAGTTTTCGTCTTTTACGTTTTGGTATTAAAAAAAATAAATAAAAAAAAATATATATATAATATTAGTACTTCCATAACGTAATCTTTTATATTACAGAACAAAAAAAAAATATTTATAAATTCAAAAACATATAATACTAACATTTCAATAAAAAATCTAATAATCATATTATTCATTGTTATAAAGCGATATGTTCCCGTAGGAGCATTTATTTTATACCTATATATTATTTTAAGTATTTTAATTCATGCGTGTTTAATTTCTCGTCGACAAATTATACGTATTTCAAACTTGATGCTCTCTACTTTATTTTGTTGGTTATTTCTTTAATATTATTTATTTTGTATCATTCGCCACGATATGCGCGGGTATGTGTGTACAATTCGAGAATAAGACATCTCATCACAAATTCACAACACATTTATATTATTAATTAATTTTGTGCTGTGTTGTTTCTTTCCTTTTGTGTGTCGAATTTGAACTTTGGAGTCAGGACTGTTTTGTTTCTTAAGTTTATTTTTTCTTTCTCCCATTTCTTAATCTATTATCGGCGTTTACTCATCCAACCGATGCACACACACACTCACACATACTAACGGTTGGCTAATTTTATTTGGTTTTTTTTCACCGTTCTCGTCCGCTTCGCCGTCTCCTTTCTGTGGTCGGCGGGTGGAAGAGAGAGAGATAGAGGGATTAGAAAGTGTCTAAGCCTGAGTGAGAGAAAACTACCGCCGTAGTGAATTGATTGAGGATGGACGCGGCGGCGGAACAGACGCGTAGATAACGCTATGCCACTAAAACTGATACGGTGGCGGCTCCGGCAGTGTTACCAACTCGGGCGACGGTGCCGGTCCGACGGAGCCTTTAAATGGAACGACGAGACACTCGCCGCCGTCGTAGTCTCAAATTAAATATTTCTAAAATAAGAGCACTCACTCTTCCCACACACGCTGCGTACGACCGCAGCACGAAATTCGGTTCAGGCGAATAAAAACAACAACTCGCCGAAGTAGCATAAGAAATACGATAAATGGGTGAAGACTAATTTAATAATGTTAAATGATCGGTGTCGCGACGAAATCATCATGTGTCTTGGAAAACTTGGTTTTCATTTCCGCAGGAACAGCGACGATATTAATATTATTATATTCGGACGGGCCTACGCTGAGAAAATCTCGTTTATAAATATAAAATGCACGCCCGCAAAAGGGCCGATAAAACGCGTACGCTCGTAAAGGGGGAGATAATAATAAAAATATCGTGCGCACGATGGAGGGGACCGCCAAATGAATCATCCTCGTAATATTAATATGATGATGGTTGCTACGAAACTATACGCGGCGGCGGCGGTCCACAGATTGTAACTTTTCGCTCTCTGCCGGTTCGCAAATTGTTTTTGTTTTCATCAAAACAATATTTCATTATTTTGGGCGACGACGACGAGAGTTGTGACGAAAAAAAATGTAAAACAATGTACTAATATTATTAAATGGGATAAAAAAAAACCCGGTGAAAGCGACTGCGGCGGGCGGCGGCTGTCGCCTTGGATGGACCGCCGCGGAATATCGTATTGATTTTTTCCGTTTGCTGCGAGTCGCGTCCTTCTCTCCCTCTTTGTGCTCTCCTCATATTCGCTATTACAGTCTCGTCCATTTTTATTGTTGTAGTCCCGATCGCAGATTTACACGTCCTATTTCTCTTATTTGAACTTTTTCGTGACGCACATCGTATTCTCGTGCAAATTGTATTATTCATTTGTGGTGTCGCAGCCAGGATTTTTTATTACGAGTTGTCGGAAGCCAACCGCATCTATGACGCGGAAGATTTGAAAGAAAAGTTCGAATACTCAATAGTTTATTGTTAAACACTAAAAATGAATCAATAAAGTAAGTGCTCGGCAACTTGCTACGCACACTTCTAAGAGTGAATTTCAAACATATTGGATTAAATGTGTGACTTCGAAATAATTATGAATAATATTATTAATAAATGTTCAGCTAAAATTTCAAACAAAATCAGTATAAACGTCATGGGATAAATTATTTTCCTCATTTATGCGTATTCTATTTTTAAAGTATAACTATACAACTAAAAATACATTTATAGACATAATACATTGATATTTCTGTTGTACTTACTACCAACCAGGTTATCTTGCCTACCACGAAGTTAAAATCAGGTTTATATTTTCTCATATTCACTTAACTGTTTATAAGTTGTAAGGATCATGATCCGTACCTTAATAGAAAACCAAAGAAATTAAAGACACTAAAAATCAAAAATAAATTTCAACGAGGGGGGTTTTAATAGTCCTCGGATTCCCCCCCCCCCCACCACACACACACATGTTGTGCCACTGACAATGTTTGAAAAGTTATCATTCCAGCTGTTGAGTAAAGTACGTACTGCTGAAGAATTCAGTGGTCTTCATTACTTAATTTCGGTGATCTACGTTCGCTGCTTGAAATTGCAGCAATCAAAATGTGTGACAATATTATTATTATTTATTTCAGTATTTTGATCGCGTATAGCCACGGGCCACGATAGTCGGTAAGTATTAACTTATAAATACATTTATATACATTATTACAAAGAGTGAACATCTAAATATAGTTTAAACTTTAAAGTCTCAAAAACGTGTAGGCGGGTATATTACAAAAGGTATACATTTCAGAATAGTTCTGATGTTGTTAATCTATAAAAACAAAATCATTAAAGCACTCGGTTTGTGTATAATATAGAAAGTATGTTAATAATTGTCTAGTTAAGTAATAATTATATTATACAATGCTTAAATTAATAAAAGATAATGTAGTTGCTTACTATGCTGGAAATATATAAATTAAATATTTAAATGCCAATGAAATAATAAGTACACAGATATCGCCCTTACGTTCTATCTTGTAAACACTCAACAGTCTACAGTGGAATAATATTAAAATTTGAGCTAAGTTTTCTAGTGGTTATTGGGTATGGACTTACAAGTTGTTATTACTGTTCCCAACATTAAAAAAATTATTTTCTAAAAATTTGCATTTATTAAACACTACTTAGTCAATAAAAAAATAGTCAATTTCATAAATGATAACTTGGTTTCGAGAAGGCACGGATCTAGAGCAAAAACACAAATAAGCAATTACAGTATTATACTATTATACCTATATACTTAATTCTTGTAGAAATGTTTGTGGAGTATTGTATTGACTTGTATTAATTTTCAAATTTTAGATACTAAAAGAAATGAAATTAAAATCATTTTCAAATATTTGTGATGTTGACGAATTTTGTTAAAATTCTAACTTCAGGCGCTCATAAAAATTATTGTGAATTTACTTTACTTTTTTTTTAAATTTTCACTAACCACAGCTTAGGAGGAACGGTATTATATTTTAAACTTTTTTGACCGAACGAAAGTTGTTTTAACAACAACTAGCTGTTTCACCCGCCATGCATCGTTTTCCGTGCCAAAGATTTGTTTTTTTATAAACATATTTGTAAACAAATGTATACACCATTTTCTACTAATTTATAATAATAGTAATATAATATGTAACCAACTGCAATCATATAAATAAACAAAAAAAAATATTCTTATGTGAGCTACCTTTTAGCTACCTATAAGGGTTGAAAAAATAAGCCATCAACGCCCCTCCTAAGTCTATTGATATAACTTTTCTTGAAAACGGTCCAGTAGTTTTTGAGTGTAATAACTTCGGATAAACCAACGCGGGTGAAAAATAAAGTGACCTGGAAATATCAACATATTATAAATGAAAATAATTATCATATCATAATAACAATTATATATTATGTGTACCTATTGCCAGTAGCAACTATTTATATCGAAAAAAAATACTAATTTCTACTAATTCTACTATTTTTTAGTTTTGCTATCTATTACTATTACAAACTGTAAGATGTAAGAATGTAGTCAATGTGGCAACCTTTTATAAGCAAATAAAACATTTTCGATTTCCATCGTGAATCTCAATATGCTTCTGTGAGTGTGATCACCTCTTTCTGGGAAACTATTCCAGTTTTTCTTTCAGTAAAAATCCTATTCGGACTATTACGAATATTAAAAAAAATGAGCCACGTCGGTCCGAGCGATGCAGTTACCCACGGACAGCATTTAATTTTTATTATTATATAATTAAAAAAAAAAATTAGTAAAAATGTCTTATGCTGTAAACCTAATCTTTTTAAATGGCTCAAAAAGAACCAAAATATTTTGAAAATGTTATGGCGCAGTATACACAATGTTTGTATAAAGAATCAGTGAACCTTTCTTGTATGTATGATTATTTTTTTTAGAGATTCACCAATAAATAAAATTAATATAGTTAAAAACTGGTTTTGGGTAAAAATACCCGTATTTTCCTATTTTTTTTTCGGTATAATTACTGAGAATTTCTATTTTGATCTCTTGAATACACAAACTAGACTAGCTTTCTATATATATAGCTAACCAAGTTTTTTGTTTTCGGTTCTCAGGATATACTATTATAGTGTCGACTGAGCCCAATTTAATTTTTAAATACATAGGTAGGTACTCTTGCAGTGGTGCAAATCACTCCACTGCAACAACAACAGAAGAAGTGGACGGGTATCATAGGTATATAGTTGTGAACGTCTTAAAATAACGTGATTAATTTAAAGAGCAGCTGTCATTGTCATATAGCTTTTTCTATTCTACCGTATCGAAATGATAAATATACAACCGCTGTGTGGCGGTGCATGCGGTCAAAATGTCTCTTGCGTCGTTGTTTATTTTAAACGATATTACTCATTGACAAAAGCTGTAAGTCACCCGGTAAATCGTATATTGCAGGTATCGATGTGTTACGTTGAAGTGCGTATACCTACTACTGTTTAGTTTACTAATCTTCTTTAATCGTAGTATAAAATATTGTACATTGTTATAAATGAAACGCTTAATATATTTCGATCACTGCAGCAGCGTCATCCGACTCATCCGAGTACAAACGTATCTGTATACTTAAGACTTAAATGCATATTATTATATATTTATATTGTTTCTTTTTATGCAAACTAAATATTTATGATTTTGGTACGCACCTGCAAATTCAAATATAGGTATAGTTGTGCTTGTGCAAAAACGCACAACACCGAGATGGGCATAAAGATTAACATGATGTAATAAAAGAATAAAAGAAAACGCATTCAGACTTTCTGAATTCTAAGTAAATGCTATTCGACCCGTCCAACGTTTTATAATTTATTATTATAAAATATAAATTATATGTTATGATGATTATATAGGTAGATACACTCGACATCTGTTATTTTTAAATTTACTGCGATGTTTTTTTTGTTTTTAAAATAGATACTTATTTTGCTTAAATTGCGTGTATTAAGACATAATTTTGTAGCACTCGATTATTTAAAACTATATATTATGTGTTACTAAAGAAAGCCGTGGTTAGACAAACGAGAACTTTTTTTTAAATAGGTATGTCTAAAAAAAATAGCTTAGTTCATGATACGAAAACTTGAAATGGGTTTATAAGGGAGGCTGGGAGCTCTCATTTGGATATAGCGTGATACTATTCACAAAATAGTTATATTAGTTGTTATTATATATTTGTTATACCTTTATACATTTTTATATAGACGATATTAATTGATAAAGGTATAGCTAAAGCGACTTCATGCCCTAAAAAACCCTTAAATGTCTTATCTTAAAATGAATTGTTACTTATTTTTATAGTAACCCTCAATCTGATAGGAAATACTTGTCTCGACTGTATTAATCTATAAAAGTATAAACTACAAATTTACAATATGTTTTTAAATATGTATTTGTTTAATGTTCTACCTAGTACCTATTTATGAATAATGATAATAGATTATTGAGCATTTTATCATTGACATACTATATCTAATGTCTATAGATTTTTACATCAAAAATAGTTATCGAGGGTACTATTTTAGTATTCTATTAATTTTTAATTGATAATCCTAAATTTTTTTTAATTTTTTAAAAAACAAAATTAGCATTATTATTATTTGACAGTAATTTTATTGACAAATAAATGTTTATATTTGTATAGCAAAAGTGGTTGAGGTTTGTACAAGTACAATTATATTATATCGTACATGCACAAAACACAATACACTCTATAATACTATATTATTAATACTTTAATAATTTAAAACTAGCCGTTAAGCATTAGCATTTAGCATTTATGACTTAATGTCTTTATGAACGAAGAAATGGTCGGATAAGTATGCAAAATATAATTATTAATAATATTAACTCTTTAAGCGGTGAAAACATTTGCAGTATCTACCAACCTACCTATATTATTAAGCTACCTATGCATAATTATCAAGGTTTGTAACCATGGTTATAAGTTATGAGTTATTACCATTAACATTGTTAAGGGGGCTTCACAACTCACCGTGTCGTGCTGTGTCCTGTATATTTACATACATACACAGGTAACAAAATGTTGGTCACAAGTTACCTACAAGTTGAATATAATATTATACTCAATATTACCCGACATGGCGAGTTGTCATTCCCCCTTTATGATTTTATTAACATTTGTAACCATGGTTATAAGTTATAACACAATATTTACAATTTTGTATACAACAAGAAAGCCAATTGATAATTTGGTAGATGGATTATGATCCACTCGGTCACAATTGTGGGCCTAATCAAGTACGAACCTTAGATGTTGAAGTTTGAAAAATTACACAAAACGATTTATGAATAACTATACGCCATACCTATACTTGCAAAAAAGTCAGAAATTTCACTAATTTGTACTTGAAAATATTATTTTATTTGTTTGCTGTGTGATATAATGATAAGTTTACCATATTTTTGTGATATCTTTAGTTTTTTTTTATATAAATGTATTAAATAACTTTGTTTTGTTACTCAAAAATTAAAATAGACTTATAATAATAATTATTTTAATCTTAAAATTAATTTATCTGTGAGTGCCTGTCTCTCGTGGACCACTTCCCATTTGTTGAGACTTCGGTATTATGCATACATTTTGACCATTTTGTGTTTTTTTTTTAAATACATACTTACGTTTTTTCAAAATGCATTTGCTTTTTGGCGCCGCTGTCCCTTCCCACATTTTTTTTTATATCGTTCAAGTTTATTAATTTTATATGTATTTTTTTATACTTTTTCTCACCTTCCCCCCAAATGTAGATCTCTGTTAATTTTTTTACTCATATATTTAATTGTATTTAATGGCTTGAATGCTTGATTTGTTACTTCAAATACACAATGTATTACATACCTACATAATTTTAAAGTTAACGGCCGGTATATTTTTCTACGGTGTCTGGAGAGAGAGGCCGCCATCCCCCACCAGGGCATGGCAGAAACTAGAAATTCTGTCAAATAAACACACACGTGTTCCATAACCCTACAGTCCCAAAACCCTACAGTATCACAATCTACAGCTAATGGCCTCAGTTGCCGTAGCTTATAAATACAAAAAATAAAATAAAAAATTTTAAAGTTACATTTCTTAAACTAGGTACTTGGGGAAACCTAAAAAATGGTAAGAGGTCTAAGGGCACCTACTGCAGATAATTGCATTTTAAAAATCAAAAAACTATTAACTTTAGAATTGTCTATAGATGTGAAATCATAGTATAATATTGTGATAACGCGCCGTCTATTTTAAGTAACAATTACTAACAAACCTAAGTTATTAAATATATTTAAACGTATGTGTAAAAAGAGATCACCAGAATATGGTGGACTTGTCACTGTAGAAAATTGGCATACGAATGCGAATTTTTTTTTGATTTATTCCATATTACATACATTTATAAAACGTTTAGTTGTATGTGCTCTATTTACTAATTTTCAGGCTGATTAAATATATTATTATGACATTATGTTGTAAAAACTTATTTATGGGTTACGATCGTCCAGGCGATGTAATTTTAATTTTATTTTCTGTGTGTGTGTATTACTATAGTATTGTAACTTTAACCTATGTCCGATAACCTGCGTGATGGGATCCGGGGCTGTGTACCTATATAATATTCTTTTGTTGTACAAGTAAATATTTAGTTTATATTCTATATCATTGACTTCAGACACCTAATAGAAACTCTAATTCATACAGAAACTTGAAATAACTACCTACATATTATAAATATGATGTACCTATTTTTGTAATAAATATTATATTTTAATTTTCTCATATACGGTGCTGGTTGGACGTTGTATCATCATCGCATCAAATTTACAATGAAATTGTTTGAGATTAAACGAAGAGCGGCCGATGATTAATCAGAAAGACTGAAAATCTATGTACCTATATAATACGTCATATTCGTTACTAAACCTTGAAATATGCAATTAACAGCAATGAGAAATAACCTCATTAGGATCTTTAATTTTATCAGACGCAGTTTGATTTATTTAATTCGAATTGTATTTCCAATTTTAAAATTATTTCTTAGGTACTTGAAACAATAAAATTGAAACTCTGCACATCCAGCTTAACCATATTGTCATCATTTTATCAATAACTATATAATATGTTAAAGTTACAATATTGTATCATTCCCATTTTCCCGCAGACCACAGTCATCGATAAATGTATAATGTTACCTCTTCATAGGTACTAACATAAAATTATACTATTATTATGTACATATTTTGTAATATCGATGTAGGTATATTAAACATTACAGGCACGGACGTATTCATCGATATCCTGCTTACACGAGGATGCGGTTAATAACTGTAAATATTTTATTCATAAAAATTATGACTTGGAGTTGCCAAATAATATTATAGCCTATGGGTACAAAGGTAGTATGGTACATTTTTACAATATTGACAAAATAATCGTATCATAGATTAAAACAACTCGCCGGCAATTCGTACATAATAATATGTACATACTATGCCACGCCTACATAATAATGTAATATAAGTATTAAGATCATCATATTATTTTATTATTAAATTCAAACTCAATAAAAAATGTAAGCTAAAATATGAATTTTAGGTTAGGTCGAAAAAACGATCGTATATTTTAATTTTGTAGATTTGCGAACAAATATTACTTTTTCGATGGGTTGTATACGCCACGTATATCTAATAATTCGTAGGTATATGTATATAGGTAATAATATAACAAACGGGAAATACATTTATTGTACCACACTATCAGTTATGTCATTAAGTCGAAGGTCACAGACTGCTCTTTTATAAATTTCTATAAACGCGATTATTTTCAATGGATAATTATTACGGAAATATATATATATATTATATTATATTTATTAACTCTAATAATTATTAAGTCAATTACCGACGTAAAGTAGTTAAACAATAAACATTTTAACTATAATATTATATAATAGTCCCGAAAAACCGTTTATGTATATCATTTGATAGGTGCTTTTTTTTCTGCAGATGAATATTCAAACGAAAGACGATAAAATCAGGTTACTTTTATTTTTAAAAATTTTTTTTTGCATACTGTTGCGAACAATTACAATATAGGTATCCGTGATGTATTATATTAATTTTATTGTATAAACGTTTCTTTTCCGGCGTTTTCTCTTTGAGGTCGTTGTAAAACGCTCGATCTTAGGCTGGCCTATCAACCGTTGTATAATTTTGGACGGAATCCCAGTTTTTGTCTCGTAAGTCGTGTGACACAAGCTCAAAATACTGCGTTATTGAGTGACGGCCATCGAGAATTGTTTGCCTTGCAAAATAATCATATTATACGGTTAATATTTGTATAATATAACATAGTAACGACATTCCTAGTTCTGTTATTTCGATAAGTCGGTTTTCTTTGCATTTAGCCTAAATAATTTGGGTAAGTACATGTATGACTTTCATAATGTTCGAAATATCAAAACCATAACTACATAGTAATTTAACAATGATCAAAACATCTTCAAATTTTCTGGGTGCCCCGTGCCCATGGGTAATACTATAAATAATTTACAATAATATTATTGTAGTAGTATCTGTGTAAAAATAATATCAATTAAATCAACGGTATACCCTATTTAATAATAATAATAAAATAAAAAAATAAATAAAGAATAGTGCGCTTTAAACGCGCATGATGTACATAATACATATATGGATAATATACCATTGTGTTAGTATTATTAATGTATATCATATGCAGTTTGTGAGTTACCTATTTATTTTTTCGGCGTAATAAATAACAATGATTGTATTATAAACGATTCACCGAGCATGCTCAACTCATGTTTCCCTTTAATAATTAATTAACTAAAATGTTTATTTTTGTAACTCTGAAATATACTTAAAATCCATGAATTCAAATACTTAGATTATTTTATGTTTTATAACATTCAAGGATTGTGGCGATACTTTTAACTTATAAGTTTTGACATTTCTTTTTCAAATGAAAATCACCACCTTTTCCTTCAAATTATTAATCGGATTACATTTTTGAACATTTTAATTATCCAAGTCGAAATTTGAACCAGTCGACATTGAGTTATTAACTTTGAGTACTAAGAATGATAAGTCCACTTTATAATATTGATGTGTAAGATATAATGGGGGCTATGTTGATTTGAACATTTTAATATTTGTATTTGTACTAATCTATCAATATTATATAATTTGAACAAATAGTCCGAGTACAATAAATAATATTATATAGATCCATTATTACAGAAAAATATCACCTTTCATTTGTAAAAATAAATTTGTGTTACCACGGAACACGAGCCTAACTGGTTAAATGGTAGGCATTAAAAATTTAAATAATTGATAATACAGTATTTTAGCATAACAAAAAATTCAAAGTCAGAATTTGAATAAATTTAGTATTAAAGAAAAAATGTGGGAGAGCACGATACGTGAATCATCCTGTATAATATGGACTAGGTCTGTCCAGTTAACGAACAAATTATCAATGTATGTCAAACGCTTTTGTTGTAGCCCTTATTGTGTACGCGTTTAAAATTAAGATGCATAGACGTCGCATAAAATATAGTATCAAAAATAATATCAAACAGAGTGTCGCACCTGCAATGTTTCGGGCAACGAGTGAACGAGAACAGTTCACCGGCAAAAAAATAGTATATTGTCGCGCATTTTTATTTAATATTTCAATGTACAATAGATATTACGTCGAAACGCAGTAAAAAAATACTTTTCCGGTGAACACGAATAATTATTGTTTGCGAGTGCGGAGATAAGACGTCGGTGGCATTTCACCAGGTACATAATAATAATATTATATTCACCCAAGTCCACCTAGAGCATCGTGTCTGCTACACTGCAATATTATTACGCGTTTCAAATAATATTGTTAGGTTTATTATTATGCGCACAGTACGCGTTGCAGGTGCTCATAATAACAACGACATGCTCTGATGGTTTACACGACTGTTTTCAGTCGTCAGTCGCCGCTGCACGCGCAAACCTAATATTATTATGTCACATAATAATATTAGATATTATAGTATAATATAATACACTGCGATGGAATCGTGTGTGTGTAAAAAACCACAGACGTATCGGTTTATTTTTGAACACTGAATATACTACGCGCACGTCAGCCTGCTGAGTCACGGAAAAAGTCGCGAAACCGCCGCCGCCGCCGTCGAGTGGTGCGTCCGCGATGATTGCTCGCATTATTCGCGCACACGTGATAATGCAACACCGCTGTGGGTACCTTTTTTTTTCCATAACGCAACAATAATGACGTGTTCGACAAACAAACGTGAATAATTATTATTTCGACGATCGTAGTGCCGCGGTTGTTCGGGCCGACTAAAAATAATAAATAATAATATTATGACGACGACGGCGGCGGCGCGGGTAGCGTTCGTGCGAAAAAACGACCAGCCGAGTGCTCGAGCCCGCGTTTATTTATATCCGGATTCGGTGGACCGACTTTGTGCGTCGTTCGTTTTATCCGCCACCGGTCAAAAGCGCATTTTCCACGACTCGGCCGCGTCGAAATTCAATACAAGGGGCACGCCGCTAGAGTCGAGCCCCCCCTCCCCTCTCCTGTCCAAGAAGAAAGAATGTCGTAAAACGTCATTTTCGACAATAGAAAACTCGCTGATAAATTGTTCAATATTTTCGATAAATTCAGAGATTGAACATTTTTGTTTTTTTAATCACATACTTTTCCATATTATAAAACACATTGAACACGGTTTTATAGATATATTCTTAAAAATAAAATCCGAACAGAAACTACCATTTTAATAAGAGCTTGTAGTCAAATACGAATACAACGAAAACAATTTAGACGTGAATGAATGATAATACAATTATTAAAAAGTTGAACAGTTAAAATATTTTGAAAATGTGATGATCTTTAAACGTTCTAGCTCTGTAGTAGTATTAACATAGGTAAAATAAAAGTATATATTTTAATGCGTTGCCTGCCGTGCAGTGTAAACATTTAAAATATCTATTGATTTATTTTTTTTTTTAGACTTTTAGAATGGTAATAATTAATAGTATTGCTTACTCTGAAAAAGTGATATGTTAATGAAAATAACTGACGCTGCAGTGAATAATAATAAATTAATATAAACATTCTTAATTCTTATAATAATGTTTGTTTCGTTGATTTATTACACTGTTTCGGTGAATCTTATATTCTACATTTCTACTTTTATTAAAACTGAATCTTACAAATTAACTGTTAGTTTTTAATTGAAATTTATTTCTGGCGTAATTCATGTAAATTAACCTGAACTACCGGCTATTTTGAGCACAGTTTGTGTATATTTAGGTGACAACTACGTGCTACTCGGGGCACATCTTCTCGAGCGCCGAAATGAAGACTCTAATTAAATCCATCTAAATCCATCTGTAGTTAAGTCCATAGACAAAAGTAAAATTAAAACCACAACTCATGAGTCATACGTCCGCGTGTATTCACTCGCACGTTCAATTTAAATAATTGGTGTTATACCTTATGACACGAATGAAGGGGGCTTGGGTGGGCAATCCTTCGAAAATCAAATAAGCGCCCCACTATAACAATACACGAGCCTTGTGCCTATACTATACTGAATGCAGTATTATTGAAAATCTTTGAAGGGCTAAACTTTAGGAAAAATCAGGTGACTGAACACACACCTCTCCTGAGAATTTTTTTTCACTATTTGGACGCGTAATAACACTAATACGGAATATCGAGTAAAACACGCTAACGAGTTATATTATCCGAACGTTGTTTCTTATTATATTATTATTTCGTGTGACGCACACTGTACGAGCGTTATTTATTGTTACATTTCGTGGAAGCGTATTTATTTGTCATATTTATTTTATTTACACTGCGATATCATAACAACGCTAGTCTCGATTAAGAATATTAATTGTGGTATATGCAATAAATATTCAATACTAATATTAATCGTGATATTCGTTAATATTTATTGAACTTTTAATCGACCGATTAGGATATAAATCGACGTTCGATTATTATATTATTGATGACACGTATTTCAAGTGCCTGGTCGAATTTGTTCCTTTTGTGTCGTTGAATCTCGCGAACCGCATTAGGTGCTAACTAGTTAACTACCAAGTACTTAACTGTACTTGGCACGTTTATATAGTATTGACATATAATATACTTTGCATGAGGTGGGTGCCAAAATGGAAATTTCAAAAAAGTTTTTTGGAACGTTTTTTTTTCTAGAGGATGTGATACCTAGGTGCCTTCAGTTACTCACTCTGCTTACAGTTGGCCGTTTGTGACCATACTGTGGTGAATACACATATACACCATAATCATATATACCTCATCGGTAAAGTATTTTTACAAATATGGCGCCTCAGATACAGAATAAAGAATCAGTACATTTCCATTAATATTTAACAACATAGACTTTATACTTATAAGGAGCTAGAAATTAGAATGCTAGACGAGTAGGTGATATAGTCTTTTGAAATTCCATAAATAACCTCTCAATAATACAGTTAACAAATCTTAAAGCTCCAAAAGAAGTTTTATCCAAAATTTGTTTATCAAACTTAAGCTCCTCAAAATATTGGTTGGCTAATGGCCACTACAGTTTCATCCACTTTATACGACTCAATATATGGTACCCGAGGCAATTTCGCCACCGAGCCGGCGACCCTCCCCCCCTCAAATACGCCTCTGATTTAATTGCCTATAACACGTATAATATTTTATTATATTATATGTTTAGCAGTTAATATTATATCCGTACTCCAAGAGTTAAAATTACGTCAGACTCGCTCCGATTTCGACCACGTCTCGATCATCAATTTTCTTTCGAGTATCTCGTAGTATGACATCGTTATCCCAGGTATTTCGTCGACACACAAAGTGAACGGCGGCGGCCGAAAGAGTCGACGCGCGCGTAACTATATATAGTCGATATTTCTTCTTCTCCTTATTCGAACGGAAACGTCGTTGCATTGTAAGTAATTGGAAATAAATCGCGTCCTTGTCACACGTTCTCGCTTCCAATATGCGTCGCTCTGTGTAGTAGTCGTGTGCATTATTTCTGTCGTCAAACGGCCTTGGGTTTCGCACGCGCGTAAACGGACGTCGGGCGGCTGGACCGGACGTCCATGGGACGCGATAGAGTCGCCGCCGTCCTCTCTTCGTTCGGAGAGCGTCGAATGGCGACGAAAAAACGGCATTTTTACGGTGCCGTGGATGCACTCAAAGGCTGAGACCCCGACAGTCCAGTAAATGATTATAATACGGCACGAAAATGTCGTACCGCTCACAAAAACACCATGATATTAATATATTATACTCAGCGCATAGCCTAACCTAACTCTAGGAGAGCTCTGTCCTCTTTACCAAATACAGTCATAAACAGTTGCACACATTTTTGTACGAGGATCGATAATTATATAATAATATCGAATTGGAGGAGTAATTTAATAATTATGAGATAACACTTCAGTTTTCCAAACCGCTCATCACTGTATTGAGTAACAGTTAATTGACTATATAGATTGTAGAAATGTCAGTCTATGCGATCCACATTAAACGGTAACGGTAAGCATATTTGAATATTTTCGAATTAAAGGCCATTTATTATTCATTTTTTAAATTTAGTGTATATCAACGATCACCTCAACCAGAACCAAGGAAGAGGCTATGGAACCATCATTCTTATTTCCCGGGTTCAGCTGTAGCAAATAGCAATGATGTTCTAACACAACTGTCTTATCATCATCATGTTATTGCCTATTGCCATACAGTATACTGCTTTTAAATAAAATATTAAAATTTTGAATTTGAATTTTTCAGTGGTACTTTTTTATCAAATTAAACCACGAATCGAGATATGCAAGTATGTCTTTAGCTTTGTAATAAGTGATAACTGTACCTATGTCTTTTTTATGTTAATCTTGACCACTGACCACAATTCAATCTAACTATTTATTAAAAACATGCATACATCAAATTCGCACTATACTAAATCACATTTCTTACTGATAGTCTGTATGACTATATAATGTACATAATATATAGTATTTTCGCTGTATTTGTGATTAGATTTTCAAATTGGCCTATAGGTTTTTTAAATGTTATACTACTCCACATGTATTTTTATTCATTTATTTTATATCAAAAAGATTACTAAGCTTCACGGAGTGGAAAGCCCACTATCAAAATAATAATATATGAGTTTAAATGAGATTATACCCACTAAATTATTATAGTAACTCAGTAGACTCTTGAATCTACTTTTGCGTTTTTTTTTTT